>NC_136974.1:23358446-23535946 GCF_032717465.1 Coenobita brevimanus
ATGGACAGATAAACAGACAAATAAGCATAGATACCACCTACTTCATATAAATATAGATAAACAGAGTGGAGGTGGAGAGGTTGTACTAAAACAACAACAGGAATAAAATCAGAATAAAGCTGTCAGAATTATCACAAGCGAGAGAGCAATGTTTTCTCTCAGTTAAGGTTGGAAATGAGCGGCTTGGCGACCCGGCCTGGCCCGATCCAACTGTCCCTCTAAACTGGAGGTAATAACTTTACTCCTATGTGAAGTAAAATTGGAATTCTTTCTGCATGGGATACATTCATTCAATACATTTTTCTACCAACTGAAAACTCACACGTAAAGGCGTAGGAACCCTTTGGAATCTAGAGTTTTCCATGGAAGAGTTCGGGTCTAATTGGTGAACGCCTCATTTACAAAATCTAATTTTAAATGATTTTACGTCATAACGCTGTGTTTTTTGGCATCAGCTTTAGTAATTATATATCGAAGATTTCACCAGTAATTTTATATTAACGTTTTTGCTATGATTTAATGGTGAAATCAGTAAGGGGAAACACCCTCTTTCAGGCTTTAATTATGTCATCAATAGCCAAGTCTTTCTCGTTTCAGTTTCGTCAACGCGGTAGGCTGGCAGTAGAGATTGTAGAATTTAGCATTGTGCGTGTAATGAATGCTACGGCGATTCGCTTTACACCAGCACTCGCGTACCGTTGGAACCTATTTTGCTCAAAGAAACCCCGAGCTATTTTAACTATATTATCGTTTTCACTTCGACGTGTGTGTGTGTGTGTGTGTGTGTGTGTGTGTGTGTGTGTGTGTGTGGGTGGGTGTATGTGTGGGTGGGTGGGTGGGTGTATGTGAAAGATTGTCTTTCGTTCCATTATATTTTACATTGTTCAGCTACCATTATGAAGAAAATATATGTCAGATGGAAATCGTGATAACATGGCTCTTGCTCTCTCGTCATGCGCTCACAAAGTGCACGTTACCGGTTAATAGCCCTGCACCTACAAATAAACTAATATATATATATATATATATATCATCACCAGGTATTGAGGTCCACTGCAGGTAGGTCTCTGCTTCTGTAGGGATAGGCCGATAGGACGATACAGCCAATGTATCTCTACCCAGTGTCTTAGGCTGTCTGGTAGAGACTGTATGTAGGGTGAGAAGCGCTTCATTGTGACTGTAGTGTTGTAGTTGCTTGGATGTGGGTGTAGTCGGTGAACCAATTGTAATCGGCCCGCCTCAAGCCGACTGGGTGCAAGCATACTGGAATGCGAAACTGGTTCAACCACAGCACCCCATATGTCCGCCAAAGCGGCCAGTGGCTTGGTGAACGCTTCTCAAAGTTTTTACAACTCTGGTGGGAGGCGAACCCGCATCCACCAGCATGCGAGACGCACACTGTACCACTGTACCACAGAGGCTCTCTCTCTCTCTCTCTCTCTCTCTCTATATATATATATATATATATATATATATATATATATATATATATATAGATAGATAGATAGATAGATAGATAGATAGATAGATAGATAGATAAATAGATATAGATAGATAGATAGATAGATAGATATAGATAGA
Organism: Coenobita brevimanus; assembly: GCF_032717465.1. Lineage (NCBI taxonomy): Eukaryota > Metazoa > Arthropoda > Malacostraca > Decapoda > Coenobitidae > Coenobita > Coenobita brevimanus. The sequence continues at coordinate 23,360,028 of NC_136974.1, forward strand.
TAGATAGATAGATGGATAGATATAGAATGGAGGTAAATTTATATGCCGGGATGTGTAACAAATTGCCACATGTCTGTTTTCAATTTTGACGGACAACCTGCCTTCGCAAACCTTTAAATAATCCTGTGACAACAATGCTTTCGTTTATTCCGTCAATAAATATAGGAAAGGAACATATTATCCTAACCTACAAGCAAAACAGTTTTATTATGTAAAACATATTATGCAATGAGGAAAAAAATAAAGATTGTCAACAGGCCCGGTCTCCTTTATGTTGTGGATATCCTTCACATTTTCCTGTTTCATCCTGGCAGTTATGACACACAAAGCCCTCTGTGAGTCCGACTTTTGGGAGGACACGATCCACAGGGTGTGGGGAAGAAATTAGTACTAAAGAAGGAAGGCACTACCATGGAGGCAACATATGGGATTTTACGCACGACTCTTCAGAAAAATTGTATAATGACAGACGCATTAATCTCGCAAGGGGTGGCCACAAACAAATCGCCTCTATGTCGCCATACCCTCCCCCCACACTTCACTGCCCTGCTCCCAGCTCACACCCCGCTATATACCTCTCCACTCCATCCCATCATCTCATCCTTGGCCTCCCTCTCCCTCTTCCCACCTCCACCTCACTCACATACACTCTCCTCGTCAGTCTATCCCTCATCATCCTGTCCATATGGCCAAACCACCTCAGTGTATTTCTCCTAAAGCTTTCTATCACATTCACATCCACACCACAACGCTCCTTCACTTCCTCATTCGTCAGTATGTCTCTCCATGTGACTCCACATGCTCCTCTCAAATAACTCATTTCCACTGCTCTCACTCTTGACTTGTGTCCCTCCAACAACGTCCAAGCTTCACTTCCATCCGTTAGAGTTGGTATAACAATACTGTCATGCAGCGACTTTTTTATTTCCATGCTCACTTCCCTGTTTCTTATCACTGCTTTCAAAGAAACAGGAATCTTTCTTCCTTGTTGGACCCTTTCAATCACTTCGCCCTCTGAACTTCTATCACATCATCGTTATCTCTAGCACTAAGTGAACCACTCACTTGTTAAATTTTCACTGTTTATAGATAAATAGATTGGGAGATAATTAGATTGTTACAGACGGATTGTTTGATACAGAATGATATAGATTGATTAATGGATAGAGAGATGGACAGATAGATGGATGGATGGATGGACAAATGGACAGTTTGAGTCAGTTATGGACAGATAAACAGACAAATAAGCATAAATACCACCTACTTCATATAAATATAGATAAACAGAGTGGAAGTGGAGAGGTTGTACTAAAACAACAACAGGAATAAAATCAGAATAAAGCTTTCAGAATTATCACAAGCGAGCGAGCAATGTTTTCTCTCAGTTAAGGTTGGAAATGAGCGGCTTGGCGACCCGGCCTGGCCCGATCCAACTGTCCCTCTAAACTGGAGGTAATAACTTTACTCCTATGTGAAGTAAAACTGAAATTCTTTCTGCATGGGATACATTCATTCAATACATTTTTCTGCCAACTGAAAACTCACACATAAAGGCGTAGGAACCCCTTGGAATCTAGAGTTTTCCATGGAAGTGTTCGGGTCTAATTGGTGAACGCCTCATTTACAAAATCTAATTTTAAAAGATTTTACGTCATAACGCTGTGTTTTTTGGCATCAGCTTTAGTAATTATATATCGAAGATTTCACCAGTAATTTTATATTAACGTTTTTGCTATGATTTAATGGTGAAATCAGTAAGGGGAAACACCCTCTTTCAGGCTTTAATTATGTCATCAATAGCCAAGTCTTTCTCGTTTCAGTTTCGTCAACGCGGTAGGCTGGCAGTAGAGATTGTAGAATTTAGCATTGTGCGTGTAATGAATGCTACGGCGATTCGCTTTACACCAGCACTCGCGTACCGTTGGAACCTATTTTGCTCAAAGAAACCCCGAGCTATTTTAACTATATTATCGTTTTCACTTCGACGTGTGTGTGTGTGTGTGTGTGTGTGTGTGTGTGTGTGTGTGTGGGTGGGTGTGGGTGTGGGTGTGGGTGGGTGGGTGTATGTGTGGGTGGGTGGGTGTATGTGAAAGATTGTCTTTCGTTCCATTATATTTTACATTGTTCAGCTACCATCATGAAGAAAATATATGTCAGATGGAAATCGTGATAACATGGCTCTTGCTCTCTCGTCATGCGCTCACAAAGTGCACGTTACCGGTTAATAGCCCTGCACCTACAAATGAACTATCTCCTCTACAAGTAAAAGGGAATGTTGTCCCCGTTGCATTATTTTTCATATACTTTTATGGCAAAAGGTCAGACTAAGTTGCATCCATTGTGCTGCCTCTCCACTCGTTCCGCCTGCTGCACGGGCATCTGGTAGCGCTATGACTGGACTGTAACACTGCCATATTGTAGAACTTTTGTCTATCAGAATTCTTTTATTTCCTGAACTGCATCTCTTTGGAGGTTCATTCCCCAGAATAGTTTCCTCCAAACTTCAACCTACAGCAGTTTAAAGTACAACTGTTACAGTTTTTTTTTTTTTTTTTTTTTGAATGGAGGACACATGTAATCTGGTGGATGATTTATTTTCCTCCCTCACTTCATCTTCTGTAAAAAAAGAAAGATAAAAAGAGACACTACTTACTGTACATAGATCTACATAAAAATCACCTTGACCAACATTGCTGATTAACAAATCAGTAACTATTACATTACACTGTACTAATCGGCAACACTTTTAAATTATTTTTACTCACAACTCCACTGTCAAAGTCTGTTTTCCATTTATAATTCCAGGGCATGGTTTGACTGATATCTGAAAATTATGGGTCAAGTTTTACAGTTGTCCTCGAAAGGATTAAATTGATACTATAACAATTAAATCATAAAAGAAACCCCAGCACTGGTTTATTGTACACTTGGCCATCTTCTGTATACAAAATTGACACCACCACCATGAACCTTTGCTAATTTCAAAGCCTTTTCACATATATGGTTCCACGCACCAAGTGACTCAGTGGCATCAAAAGGTGACACAGATATATCAAAATAACTTTGAACATAGAAAAAAAATTTACAGTTAAAAAATAATTTTCTTTTTTTACTTTAGATCTTGTTAAAGCAATAACTTCAAGTTGCCATTTCAGGCCCCACCTTTCCTTTAATGCTGCGTAACGTGTCAAAGGCGACTCCCTCATCCATTAAAGAGTTATGGAGATACTGAGGGTGTAAAAACCTGACCATGTAACAACTTGACCCGGTCTCCCCTTCATCCCATTTGTTGATAACCACGCCACTGTCCCTGAGAACCCCCCTAGAGGTAAGTAGATATTAAGAAGTGTAAGAGAAAGAGAGAGGTAAAAGGAAGGAAAAGAAGGGGAAAGAGGAACGAAAGACAATGAGTGACTGAAGGAATGAGTTGCAACACTAGCGTAGGTCAACAAGAATGATGTTAACCACAACGCACCATCATTCCCCTCCGTTAACCTCCAATCAGTGACCCCTGATAACTCACCGAATGGTAATGAAGTAAATGAGGCGTGAAAAAAAATGAGGAAGACTGGACAAAATGATGAAAGTATGGAATTAAGGGAGGGAGAAAGGGAGAGAGTTATGGATGATGGAAGAAAATCAGAGACGAATTTTAATATAGCGTCTGACTAACAGTGTGAATAAAAGCAATATCCTCTTATTAACATCCATGAAAGGTCCCTGAGAACTATTCGAGAGGTAGCAACAGATGAAGGAAAGCAGGAAAACCGAGAGAAGAAAAAGAATAAAAGAAAATATGGTGAAGGAAAATGGGTGGGACGAGTTGTGACAGCGGTTCATGTCAACTTGTAAGATACCGACGACCACTTCCCCTACTTCCTGTTCGTTAACCTTCATGCGGTAATAAATGAGAACTCCCTTAGAGGTAACAAAGTAGATGGACATATTTTAAGAAAGATATGAAGCAGAAAGGGGAAAGAGAATTGGGGGAAATAAAGAGGGAGAGGTACGAGTGTGGAAGGAGGTAAAGATCAGGCGTTTAAGGTCTTGCTGTTGGAAGGAGGAAGAGGAGAAGCAAGAACGTGACCTTGAAGAAGAACAAGAACAAGAACAAGAAGAGAGAGAGAGAGAGAGAGAGAGAGAGAGAGAGAGAGACAGACAGACAGACAGACAGACAGACAGACAGACAGACAGACAGACAGAGACAGAGACAGAGACAGACAGACAGACAGACAAAATAGAGGGAGAGACAGAAAAACAGACAGACAGAACAAATAATGAGAGACAGCCAGAAAAACAGGTTGACAAATCTACGGACAGAAAGACTGGCAGAAAGGAAGATGGAAACGAAGAAATAAATGGGATATAAAAGGAATGGTAAAACTAAGGAAAGAAAGGAAGGGGGGGATCGAGTGGGGAATTAAAGGAAACCAAGAGAAAGACGCTGAAGGAAGGAAGAAATAAAGGAGGAAGTGACAGACGCAAAAAAAGAAAATGACTAAAGAGGATATGTGGAAGAAAGGGGGAGGAGGCGACAACCGAGGTGTTGAGAATACCAAACAGTGAAAGAATAAAGTTAAAAGAAAAGCAATGGTGATGCAAGGAAGCCAACAGGGATAGGCGTATAAGAACCGGTGCATGATAAGAGAAGACAATGGAAAAACTGAAGAGCTGAAACGTGCAGAAAAGTGGCTGAGAGAGAGAGAGAGAGTAATTCAGATAAGATCCCCTGATCCACAAAAACATCCGAACCCCATGAAAAGTAGGGTGTATTATTTTAATGGAGAACTACAGAGACAGTTTAAAGTGCGATGGTTAGATGTTGCCTAAATTAATCCGTTATTACATCAAGTCCTTATTATGTTCAACACAATGGACCTGAGGCAGAAAAAACTAATGAAAAGACGTATCGGACTCGGTGTGAAGTCGTCAAGGAAAAGCTCTTATTTTGGCGAAAGAGAGAGAGAGAGAGAGAGAGAGAGAGAGAGAGAGAGAGAGAGAGAGAGAGAGAGAGAGAGAGAGAGAGCACACATACACTGAAAACTATTAAGGAAAATTTCGTGTCCCTGCCAAAGTTACGTTGGCCATGATAGTTGGAGGGGGTATTCACACACCCCAAACACCCTGTCATTTTAACCAGACATGAAGTGGGTGTAGGTTCTCATTTTTTGTTGTTTCTTTTTCTGTCTTGTTTTTTCCCTACGAAGAGTAAGAGCGCATTTTTCTTTATGACGAGGGCAAAGGAGAGGAAGTGAAGGAAAAAGAGTGAAAGCTGTGGCAGTATGAGATGAAATAACGTGAAGTAGTTTTACCACGGCCGTCTTAACTTTCTTCTCGTTAAACCTCACACTAATGGCGGGAATGAAAGAAGGGAAGGAAACAGATGCGAGCATACGGAGGAAATAAATAAGGAAACTAACAAGAAAAAGAAGTACGAAGAAAAAAAAAAGAGAAGCAGAAAGGCGAGGAACAGAAACATGGACAGTAAAACAGAGAAGGATCAAATGAAGAAGGAAGAGAAAAAAGTGAATTGGCGAGGAAGGAAGAAGACAGAAGTAAATGAAGATCGGATAAAAAGATTGAAAATATAGTACCAGAGAGAATGAACGACTTAACTGAAGGAAGTCAGAACTAAACAAATGGTGCTAAGCACAACAAAGCTCGCCCGATAGCAGTTATTTAATATTCAATCGTTATCAAGTTATAGCCCTCTGAAAGTCCGTTATCTTGCATTTATCTTTTAAAGGTCATCCAAGGTCAAAGATCATGGTACCAAATGAAAAGCCATATGAGACCTCCTATATCTTGATAACAGTAACTATATTTATCATCAATCAGTTTCGAGTTGTAGCCCCCTGAATATCCATGACCATGAGTTTGACCTTTCAAGGTCACTTACGGACAAAGGTAATGGTATCAATTAAAAGCTCAAGTAGGTGTTCCTATTTGTTGATAATAGTAAACATCTATCTGGAGCCAGTTTTGAGTTACAGCCCCTGAATATCCGTGACCTTGGGTTTGACCTTTCAAGGTCACTCAAGGTCAAAGGTCTTAGTGCCAAATGAAAGCCCAGAAGGGAGTTTCTGTATGATGATAATAGTAAATATCTCTACCTTCAACCGGTTTCAAGTTATAATCCTCTAAAATCCGTGACCTTAATTTTGACCTTTCAAGGTCACTCGATTACTTCCAAAATATAATCACTTCCTTTTGGGAACAATGCCCACATATCCTGAAAGTTTCACGTAATTTCATTCAGCCATATCTCCGAAATATTGCTAACAAATAAAGAAGCAAACAAACAAACTCAACCAAAAACAATACCTGGCCGGACTCCGTCTGTGAGAGGTAATTGCACTACGACGGGTAGGTGAGATTAATGAAGACAACAGTCATATTAAAGCATAAACAAGAAAATATGTTATTAGAATATTATTATTGCCAGTTTATGGCGAGAGAGAGAGAGAGAGAGAGAGAGAGAGAGAGAGAGAGAGAGAGAGAGAGAGAGAGCATCTCACAACCAAGAACATATCCGAAATAACTAGAAGAAGAGAAGGAAAAAATATAGGAGACATGAATACATGGTCGGGCAAATCCTGGCGTTCGTAAATAAAAATGTTTATGAGGGAGTAAATTTCACGATGAGAACTGACTATCGCTGGACTGGGTTTGTCGATTTTTTTTTCTTGACGTGGGTCGGCGACCCAAAACCAAAGAAAAGTTTTTCTCTTCAAATATAACTGAAAAATGGTGCCCTGGAGATGCAGAGTACAAAAATAGAAACAATAACAAGTGATGCCAGGCACAACAAACATCGCCCGACAGCAGTTATTTTATTGCTGTTAAATACTGAATCGCTATTGCAATTTAGTGTTAGTAAACAGTTAAAGTCTAAGGTGGTGGCACAAGCATTTTCAAGTTATAGCCTTCTGAAAATCAGTTATCTTGCGTTTTACCTTTCATATCACTCAAGGTCAAACGTCATGATGTCAAATAGATTCCCATATGAGACTTACTATATCTTGATATTAATAAATATATCTATTTTCAACCAGTTTCGAGTTATAGCCCGGATAAAAAGAATGAAAATATAGTACCGGGGAGAACGAACGACAACTGAAGGAAGTCAGAACTAAACAAATGGTGCTAAGCACAACAAACCTCGTCCGACAGCAGCTATTATATTTTCAATCGTTATCAAGTTATAGCCCTCTGAAAATCCGTTATCTTGCATTTGTCCTTTAAAGGTCACCCAAGGTCAAAGGTCATGATACCAAATGAAGGCCCATATGAGACCTCAAATACCTTGATAACAGTAACTATATTTATCATCAACCAGTTTCGAGTTGTAGCCCCCTGCATATCCATGACCATGAGTTTGACCTTTCAAGGCAACTTAAGGACAAAGGTTGTGGTATCAATTTCAAGCTCAAGTAGGACTTCCTATTTGCTGATGATAGTAAATGTTTATCTGCAGCCAGTTTTTAATTATAGTCCCCTGCATAACCGTGACCTTCAGTTTGACCTTTCAAGGTCACTTAAGGTCAAAGGTCTTGGTGCCAAATGAAAGCGAGGAAGGAAGTCTTGTATGATGGTAATAGTAAATATGTCTACCTTCAACCGGTTTCAACTCATAGTCTTCAAAATCCGTGACCTTGATTTTGGCCTTTCAAGGTCACTCGATTACCTCCAAAACTTAATCACTTCCTTTTCGGACCAGTGTCCACATATTCCGAAAATTTCATGTAATTTCACTTGGCCGTTTTTCCGTAATGTTTCTAACAAAGAAACAAACACTCTCGATCAAAAACAATACCTCGTCTAACTCCGTCCTGCCAAGGTAATTACACTAAGACAGGTAGGTGGGATTAATGAAGAAAACATGTTTATTAAAGCTTAATCAAGAAAATATGGTTATCACAATACTGTTACTGGATAAATATAGTGCCAGTTTATAACGAGAGAGAGAGAGAGAGAGAGAGAAAGAGAGCTTATCTCACAACCAAGAACATATCCGAAGTAACCAGAAGAAGATAAGGAAGTAATATAGGAGACGTGAACACATGGTCAAGCAAATCCTGGCGTTCATAAATAAAAATGTTTGTGAGGGAGTAAACTTCACAATAAGAACAGACTATCGCTGGACTGGGTTTTCTGAACACATTTTTTGTCGATTTTTTTTTCTTGACATGGGTTGGCAACCCAGAGTCAAAGAAAAGATTTTCTCTTGAAAGCTAATTGAACAAAGGTGCCCTGGAGATGCAGAGTACAAAAGTAGAAACCAACAACAACAAGTCGTGCCAGGCACAGCAAACCTCGCCCGGCAGCAGTATTTTTATTGCTGTTAATTACTGAATCGCTGCTGCCATTGTCATTAAACAAATAAAGTCTAAGGTAATGGCACAAACATTTTTAAGTAACAGCCCTCTGAAAATAAGTGATCTTGCATTTGACCTTTCAAGTCACTCAAGATCAAAGGTCATGATGCCAAATGAAAGCTCATATAAGACTTAAATACCCTGAAAATAGTAAATATATCTATCTTCAACCAGTTTTGAGTTATAGCCACCTGAATATCCGTGACCTTGAATTTAACCTATCAAGGTCACTTAGGGTCAAAGGTCATAGTACCAATTCAAACACCCTATGGGACTTCCTATATGTTGAAACTAGTAGCTATCTTCAACCAGTTTCGAGTTACAGTCCCCTGAATGTCCGTGACCTTGAGTTTGACCTTTCAAGGTCATTCAAGGTCAAAGGTCTTCATGCCAAATTAAAGCCCATATGGGAGCTCCTGTATGATGATATTAGTAAATATCTCTACCTACAACCAGTTTCGAGATATAGTCCTCTGAAAATCAGTGACCTTGACTTTGAATATTCACGGTCACTCGATTTCCTCCGAAATTTTATCACTTTCTTTTGGGACCAGTGCCCACATATCCTGAAAGTTTCATGTAATTTCATTCCGCCGTTTTTCTGTATTGTTGCCAACAAACAAGCAAATAAACAAAGAAACTGGACCAAAATACAATACCTTGCCGTATTCCGTCCCGGGCGAGGTAATTAGTACGGAAAAAAATTTATCTCAAGTCCATAAACTAGAAAGGGAGGAAAATTTACATACTGGCTTGTAATGTTGAGAAGCGGGATTTGCTAGTTAGGTAGTCTGAAGGATTCTCAGTACTTCTATTTTCCGTTACATGGCAGAGTTGCCAATAAGCCTGTTATTGTAAGGGGAGTTATTTTGTAAAGATATACATTATTTTTAGTGTTCTTTTTCTTTATAATGTTTTATTTTTGTGATTGTTTGTTAATTTATGTAATTTTATCTCGGTCTGTATGCTAAATAGTTTAGAGTGTTATGCAATGTAAGTAAACTCGGCATGTTTTGGGTGTTTCTAGTTTGGTAACTGTAGGTGCCTGAATAAACTAGAAGCTTCGAGTGTAATGCAAGGCTATATAAGGAGGTGGAGCAGCCAAGGAGAGTCAGTTTCGATTCAATTCAGTTTGACTTTAGTTCAGTGTCAGATCAGTGTCAGTGCAGTTAATGAAGACTGTATAGCTCCTGTGCATGTGAAAACAGTGAAGTGAAGCTGGGAAACATTTAGTGTAACTATTTGGAAAATAAAGATAGCGAACTTAAGAATCCAGTGATTATTTACAACGATTGAGCTGATGTTGTTGTTGTACACGGTAAAGCTGACCATAGGTAGAACAACTCACTGGGCAACGTCCTTCCTATACTGAACTACTGCTGTTGGAGCCTGTGGCAGTGTGGGACAGGGACGTAACAATAACAATGGATTTTGCGTTAGTGTAAAACAAAAGGAGAGATACATTGATAGATATATAGGTGGATAGATAGACAGATAGAGAGATAGACAGACAGATAGTGAGAGAGGAAAGAATATTGTATTTAAAAAAAAAAATATTATAAACTGCTAAGTGACAATAATGTTCCATTAATCCACAGAGTGTAGTCCATATTACTGGCTATCACATAGCGATGTGTATCCTAAATGTGTGTGGCGCAAAAACGGCATTTTGAAATTGTTTCCACCGAGGCATTCCCCACCAAAAGTCAGTCAGTGCAATGTTCAAAAAAGAGAATTATGTTATGTATAGTATCACGGCATTATGGATAGCTAAGTTGACAGTGTGATTCATGATATGTCTGTGATTTTTTAATTGAAACACACACACACACACACACACACACACACACATCTATACTTATCTACCTGTCTATCTATCAATGTATCTATCTATATCTACATCTACATCTATCTATCTATCTATCTATCTACGAGTATATGTATTTAAGTACCGAGTTAACACGACGCAAACCTTCTAATAATCTTTTAAAAAATGCCTGATGCTGACCCCTGGCCTCGGAGACACACGCGAATGATTACTGCCCTCGTGTCATGTTAAGGTACAGAGAACAGAGATTAATGTCTATGTATTATAATAAGGTACAGTACAGAGGACAATTATGATTGTATCACTGTCCACGTATTATATTAAGGTACAGGAGACAAAGGTTACTGATGACGTGTTATTTTAAGGTACAGAAGATGAAGACTACTGACCAAGTATTACATTAACCCAATAATGCCCAGGGTTCCTGTGTGAGGGATTATGATTGAGGGGTATTGAGCGCTTATCAGCTAATTGTTTCAAAGTTCATAGGTCCCTACCCAGGGGTTCTCCTTTTCATAAACGTTTGAAAATGTCCGTTTCCGTCCTACATTGAGGACACTAGATGCAAATGGGTTAAGGTACAGAGGACAAAGCTTATTGACCACGTACCACATTAGGGTAGAGAGGACAAAGACTAAAGCCAACGTATTCATTGAAATGGATAGTACAGAATGATCAAGGTGACTTTTTTCAAAGATGTTAATAAAAAAAAAATCATTAAGCACGCATCTACCTCATTGTCAGGACAACCCTACTATTTTGTTTCGGCTAATACTGAACTATTATATTCGGTAGAAAGTCAGTACAAGAAGCTTGAGTGTTATGAAGTGAGGTTAATTCTGTCGTGTATATATATATATATATATATATATATATATATATATATATATATATATATATATATATATATATATATATATATATATATATATACGTGTTTTTGTCTAACCTACATCCTTTTAGTTTTCAGGCTTTGGTTATGGGAATAGTATGTCATTCAACAAGAGTGAAAGTTAAGTTTCCAGCAACAATGGGTTACATAAAATACCAGAAAATCAAAATCATCCAATTCTGGCATGAGACCAAGATTCGTGTAATTCACGTTCTCGGGTGTGGGGGCTGCTGGACTCTGTCCGCTGACAACCACCATTGCCACACTGGTCCAGCTCAAGGTGAATACGGTCAACAGCGTCCAACAAGTTACATCGGAGACTTTGAGGAAGGCTGCCCAGAACTTTTGGGCCAGAATCAAGGCATGCCTCAATCGCGAGAACCTTTACTTCATTATGCTGAGCAGCAGAATCCCATCATCAAAACAGAAAAGGAAAAAAAGGTAAGTAATGGAACAACAAATAATAATGTTAATGCACGCTCCATATTTTTCTACTTTTTTAAAAACCCCTACACACACACACACACACACACACACACACACACACACACACACACACACACACACACACACACACACACACACACACAATGAATGAATGGAAGGCCATGACTGACTCTGCGTGGGTGTGGATGAGAGAATGAGAAGGTATGTAATGGATGCAAGTGCATAGAGAAGTTAAGAGAGTGGACTTTCTGACCACAACTTGATGGTGGTGAAAGCCAAGGTTCAAATGAAATGGATGACCAGAAGGAGGGATGGAAAGGAGGAAGTAGTCCGTGCAAAGAAGGTGGATAGGTTGCAGGAGGATGGAAAAATAGTAGAATATAAGAGAAAGATAGAGGAGCAATTGGGTAAATATGATTTGGAGCAGATGGGGGAGGTTGAAGGAGTGTGCACGATATTCACAGAAGAAATCTGCGTAGCATGTGAGGTGGTGTGTGGAGTGAAGAGAAGACGAAACGGAATGAAGAGACGAGAAAAGCTGTTCCGCAAAAAAAAGAAAACATACAGTGAGTGGATGGGATGCAGAGGCGTGGAGGAAGTTGAAAGACTGAAGAGAAAGTTATATGTAGAGAGGAAGAAGGAGGTGAAATATTACTAGAAGAGTTACATGTAGAGAGAAAGAGACAGGCGAAAAGATTAGTAAGAGAGAGTAACAAGAGAGTGGATGAGGAATGTGAAAGGAATTTGAGTGTCAAGTGGAGTGAATGGAAGAAAATTTTCTGGAAAGAGGTGAAGAGAGTTTGGATGACAAAGAAGTTAGTAGGGGTGTGAAAGATAAAATGGTAGACTGATAGTGGAGAAGGGAGAAAAAGTGAGCGGATGGAGAGAACACTTTAAGGAACTGTTAAACATAGAGAATGAAAGTAATGCGAGCATTAGTGGCTGGGGAATGACTGGGAGAAGAAGCGAGGTGAGACGGGAGGAAGCGATCAGTAAGATGGAAGTAGTGGAAGCAATGAATAAAGTTAAAGTGGGTAAAGCCCCAGGAATATCTTGAGTATGTTCTGAAATGATGAAGCCTGGGGGAGAGACAGTAGTAGAATGGATATGGAAGATGTGCAGATTGGCCTGGGAGGACGATAGTGTCCCGTAGGACTGGAAGTCAGGTATAGTTATTCCGAAGTACGATGGAAATGAGGAACAAAAAAATGTGTGGTAATCATAGGTGCATTTGTCTTCTTAATGTAACAGGCAAAGTATATGACAGGATACTTACTGACAACGTTAGGGATTTAACAGAGGAATTAGTTGGAGAAGAATTGGGAGGTTTTAGGAAGAGAAGAGGTTGTATGGATCAGATATTCATCCTTAAGTCTTTCGTGGAAAATTTTCTGGATAAGGGAAAGTTGTCTACGGCCTTCATGGATCTGCAGAAGGCATATAACAGGAATGTGGAAAACATTAAGTATATATGGAGTTAATGGGAAGTTGTTGAATGCCGTGAAGAGTATATATGAGGGTGCTAAGGCTGCAGTGCGTTTGGATAGTGAACTGAATTATATTTTCTCTCTGAATGTTGGATAAAATCAGCGATGTGTCATGTTTCCATGGTTGTTCAACCTGTGTATGGATAGGGTTATAAAAGAGATACAAGTTAGGGCAGTGGATGTCGGAGCTGCCCAAATGAGAGAGGGCAGCATTTGGAAACTTCCTGTATTGTTGTTTGCAGATGATGCTGTGCTGTTAGGTGAAGACGAAGGGGAACTGCAAGGCTTGGTGAATAGGTTTGGGTACGTGTGTACGAAATGGAATGTAAAGGCGAATGTAGAAAAAGTAAAGTTATGGTCTTCTATAGAAATGAAGTCACTGAATGTACAATGAGGTTGAATGATAAAGAAATGGAAAATGTGAGTGCATTTCAGTACTTGGGTAGTGTGATGAGAAAGGATGGAAGTTTGGAGGGTGAAGTAATTCAAAAGATACAACGAGGAGGAAAGGTTGTTGGGTTTTTTTAAAGCAGTGATAAGCCATATGGAAGAGAGCATGGAAGTAAAAACGTGGCTGTATGATAGTATTGTGATACCAACTCTAACGTATGGAAGTGAAGCTTGACAAGAGGGACACAATTCAAGATGAGAGCCGTGAAAATGAGTTATTTGAGAGAAGCATGTAGAGTTACATGGAGAGGGAGAGGATGTGAAAGAACGTTGTGGTGCGAATGTGGATGTGAGAGACAGCGTTAGGAGAAATACAGTGAGGTGGTTTTGCCATGTGGAGAAGATGGACAGCGTGAGACTAACGAGAAGAGAGTATATGAATGAGGTGGAGGGCAAGAGAAAGAGGGAGAGCCCGAGGATGTGATGGAGAGATGAAGTGGAGAGGGATATGAGATAGGGGTGTGTGAGCAGGGGAGGAAGACAGTGAAATGGCAGGGGACAGAGCGACAAGGAGGTGAATTCTTAGTAGCCACTCCTAACGGGACTAAGGCGTCTGACAATAGACATACATATAGATTTTTTTACATGTGATTTGATATGGTATGTATAAGTATTGAAATCCGTAGTATTGTCCAGTAGTATCCAAATGTTATTCAGTTATGTAAAAATTTTATATTTAGTACACTTTGATAAGAAAAGATTAAAATAGTGAAATGCATTTAACATTTTGTGTGTTAATGCTTAAAAAATAAATTGCCGATATTTTCTAGAAATTTCCACTCATTTAATAAATATATTAAAATTTTATACAAGTACAAGGAGAGTGACGAGCGTTAAGCAATATCGTTACTGCAAAAGTTATTTAAAGTGATTAAAGCAAACTGAAAAAAATTAAGGTGTGGATTAGTGTTTTACTCACTAAATAATAAAAATACCATAATGAGTAATATTTGCCGGACAATATCCTCACGATTATAGACAAATTAAGTGCATAAAAAATCATCCGTGGTTCAGAAGAACGATGTAACATATCCCCGAAATGTTCCATCTGGTAAAAAGCTTCAAATTGTGCGGTCTCATACAGAAAATCTCCCAACAGTGGTAGGAAAGATTGATCAGTTTCTCTCATAGCTGTCTACAGAAAAAAAAATAAATTAATAAAAAAAAAAAAATCCGCTAGGTTGGAGGTCCTTTGCGAATTGCAACTGTTATTATCTGACATTAGATGAGAAGGAAACTGCATGCATTTCGAGTGATCACACCTTGAAAATGAAACAAGGAATTATGCCAACGAGCTCTTTTTAAATAACAATTACCAGAAACGGTATCCACACAACTATTCAAAGGCGTTGTCCATTGTTCTACATTTTTCCACGACTAATTGTTATGAACAGGGATTTTTCGGTTCTAATAAATTTGAAAGACCAGAAGCGAGAAAAACTTATTTATGCTGCTGAGGAGATGGGAGTTTATCTCAGATTAGACCTAACAGAAATGAGATTATTGCACAAAAAAGAAGCTCACACTTCTCACTGAATTCATTTATTTTGTAAATAAATAATGTTTTTATGTAGTTGCACTGTTCTATACTTTCTGGATTTCTTCTGATCGTAGTATAATGTAGTTGTGTTCCATTTTATGTCTAAAGTACTCTTTGGAGTTTATATGTTTTTGAAGGTATTTCTTGTCAACAGAAAATTTGGTGTGGAAAGAGTACCGGTAAATTTCGATACAGAAAGTGCAGCCCAGAAAAGGTTTTGGGAACCATTCCTAGATCTACTAGCGGACATACAATGTTCAGGCGTGTCTAGAGTCTTGAAAATGATAGAAACAAGCATTTTTAAAGTTAATAAATCGGATGGATCTGTGAGCTTCGCGATCATGAGCTGATTGGCGGAGGGCGGTACACTTGTGTATTCTCCCAGTAAAATTCCACATTCAGAAATCATGGCTCATAATGAGTTACTCTCACGACTCCTTCCCTTCATTGCTTGCTTTAGCCTATGCGCCAACCCTACCCAACTCTGCTGTGATGTGATAATCATTTTAAAAATCCACAGATAGAAAAACCTACCTCTAAATGGAATGATTTTAGGTACTGTACACACCAACAAGAACATATCCTGATTCGGTCTGTTTATTTATAAGTTGCTCCCATGAACTTGAAATCGTCCGGAACTACCGTAAAGGATCTAAAATGACTGAAATAGATCTGAGGTGATCTGCCGGTGTCTGGAGATGGAGGAAAGGAAGTAACTGCCCACGGAGGAATAAAGCTGACCCGAGTGACTTGAAGTTGTCTGAGCAGATCTGAGTGGATATAACTCCAGAAAAGCTGGCCTGAATGGACTATAACTGATCTGACCTAAGTCAGAAAAAAACATCCAAAGCTAGCATGAACTGAAAAAAAAAAAAGTGAAAAACTAACCCACTCACCATGTGACGTCCATGTTAAGTTTTACAAGTACCTATGGTGTTAGCAAGTTACAAAGTGGATAATCACCTTAACCCTTCAGGTAAATAATGTGTTTTTATATTATTTTTGTTATTTACTGATGACTTTATTTAACATCGAAGAGACTTTTCGAGACGAAAAGGTTAGATATAGCCTTCAGCATCCCATCCAGTACAGGAAATCAGCCACAAACAGATTAAAATTGTCTGTAAATAACAATACAAATTAAACAAGTAAAACGCCTTTTTCGGCAAGGTACAAGCGAGGCCGTGTAAGTCCGAAAGCATTGAAATGTCGCCTTACATCCCAAGGATGCCTAGAGTATATTGATGGATATGTACCTACCAAGTTTCATGCCTTTACGACAAACTGTCTGGCCTGTGGCAGATTTTCGATATGCTGCACTTGGCGCATGTCACGTGTCACGTGCACCGCCGGGGTGTGATAAAACCTTCAAGAACAAAGCTTAAAGAATGGGGCTATCATTGGTGCAAACCACGCAGTGATCGGCCCTGTGATTGCTGAGATATAAACTTCTCAAAAGGGTTGCGGTCGGTTCGGGTCGGGCCGGGCCGGGTTAAGCCGGGCAGGGTTGTGCTGCTTATACGTGTGGAAATGCAAATAATTGACGACAGACTTGCGAGGGCCTCGTCCTTGCTCGTAACAAATGAGTCATCGTGTTGAAGGGAATACGTAGAGACGTGGGGAATAATAAACATGAAAGGTGACATTAGGGGTCGGTAAGTGACTAAATTAATTGTGAATTATGAAAATATTGAAGAAATTGGTGATGTGGCTTCATAGGTGTGTCCAATAAATGTCCTTCTACTAAGCAAGTTTCTGCCTCAGCCTACTTAATCACTGTAGTACGGTGGTAATTACTTTATCAAAGGCTGTCAAACATCACTCAGGTAGGAGAGAGCAGTCGCCACAAAACTCACCTTTCACTAACCACACAAAAAGGACAATGCACGCTCCCCATTAAGCTCCCAATTTTCATTGTGCATCATTTCCTATTTCAACACATTCCTCGCCACCCACCCCCTTGGCGTCTGCTTAAAGTACAGTAGGGTGGGCAGGGATGTAACACGGCTTACGGACACTCACCTTTAAAGTTCTACCTTTATAACCCACTCACCACCACCCACATCTAATATCAATCCAATGTCCTCTCTCTCTCTCTCTCTCTCTCTCTAATTGGCCCTCCTAGTAAACTCATAATGGATATGAACCCCACGGAGGCTACACAAAACTAGGTCATCATCCATTTCGTGAGGCCTGACTAAGATGGGCAATGACTGCCTTAAGCCCGTGTCCCTTATTTAAGTCCATCTTCGAGAATGGCCCCGATCACCATGATCTTACCCTCGAGGTATGATCTTGGTGAAATGCCACGATCATACGTCAAACGGTAGGCCTAAGCGGCCATTTCACGACACAGTCACGTTAGTGCTACGACACACAAAGACATTCCTACAACATCCCGCGACACCCTTCGGAAGCATCACGTTATCCTGACGACTCACTACGATCATCCCTCATTTAAAAAATAACGGTCACTTTGACTCCAAGTCACGCCAAGACATCGCCAAGACACGCTACGGCAAGGTACGACACGCTAAGGAACCGCCAAGTTACCGTTAAGTCACCGTTAAGATTATCAGAACATAAGATCCACGACGATGGCCAGGAACTTCGGTGCGAGGCTATATATAGGAGGGTGGAGTATAGACTGATGTGACTTTTTTACTGTATGGTTATGGTTTTTATGGACTGCAAATATGCATATACTGTATTATTATTTAGGGTTGACAGTTGACGTATTTGAAATAGTTCCTGCTTCCGACTGATCTATTTCTAATATAGATGTCCCCTACATTAAACCCCGTTCCTCGCCTGGCAGTCACCATCTGATGAGTGCAAGTGTGCAATATAGAAAGGTATTGGGCACTTGCAGTCTATGGTGTTCTGCTGGCTGAGGTCCTTCATTTTTTGTATATAATATGCAAAGTCTTTATAGCATCTTGTAACAGTTATCGTAATTAGGATCGACAGTTGACGTATATGGAATAGTTCCTGACTCCTCTGATTCTCCTTCATATATTGATGTATCCTATATTATCGTCTGCCTTGACTGACAGTCAGCAGGTGATGAGTGCAGGTGTGTAATGTAGAAAGGCATTACATATCTGCAGTCGATGGTGTTCTCTTGGCCGAGGTATTTTTACCATTAGTGTAGGTTTAGTTATTTGTATTTTTAGGATTTAGTATAGATTAGCGATTTGTCTGTTGCGTTATTAGTTTTAGGGCCTTTATTATAGGTATTTTTCCCTATTGAATAATGTAAAATAATAATTATGTAAAAGAGAAAACAAAACCAAAAAAATAAAACATTAAAAAATTATGTATATATATATATATATATATATATATATATATATATATATATACAGAGAGAGAGAGAGAGAGAGAGAGAGAGAGAGAGAGAGCATCATCATTAGCCGTTGAGGTCCACTGCAGGACCGGCCTATCCCTACCGAAGCAGGGACGATACAGCCAATGTATCTCTACCCAGTGGCTTAGGCTGTCTGGTAGTGACTGTATGTGGGGTGAGAAGTGCTTTTAAGTGTAATTGTAGTGTTGTAGTGGCTTTGGATGTGTGTGTAGTTTGTTAACCAAGTGTAATCGGCCCGCCTTAAGCCGATTGGGTGCAAGCATATTAGTGTGCGACACTGGTTCAACCACAGCATCCCTTATGTCCGCCAAAGTAGCAAGTGGCTCGGTGAACGATTCTCAAAGTTTTTACAACTTTGGCTGGAGGCGAACCCTCGTCCACCAGCGTGCGAAACGCACTCTCTACCACTGTACCGCAGAGGCTCCATATATATATAGAGAGAGAGAGAGATAGATAGAGAGAGAGAGAGAGAGAGAGAGAGAGAGAGAGAGAGAGAGAGAGAGATACGGGTGTATGTATGTGTGTCTGAAAGTGTGTTTGTATATATGCATGGATGTGTGTCTGTATATATGTATATATATGTTTGTATATATAATATATATATAAATATTTATATATATATATATATATATATATATATATATATATATATATATGTCCTTAATGACCAAGGGTTTCGACCTCAATGGTCAACAGGCCATTGATCAAAAAAAAAAAAAAAAAAAAAAAAAGGCAGGTGTCAGTAGCCAAGTGTAAGTTATTGCTACGACACGTCAAGTCACACCTAAGTCACGCCACGTTACATATGACAACATGCGGCGACACACGAAGACATGAAGATCGTGGCGGTTCGTGGGAAAGTTCCTGACAGTGGGACACAGGGTTTAGCTTTTTATAACCCAACAGTTAAAAAGTGACGGCGTCCAGTGTTCTACATTGTTGACACTGTATGCAAAGACCCACGGTAAGCTTTCTGTTTTTTTTTTTTTTCTTTAGCCTCAGTGCAGTCTTGTTTGTGGTGTGCGTGGGTCCCGTTTATACTCTAGGACAGAAATTTTCTCCCCTTCTTATTCGTCCGTCTTGTTACCTCCCCTCGAACGTACTCCCCCCTGGACATTTTCTCCCATGGATATTCGTCCCTCTTGTTACTTACCATCAAACGTATTCCCCCCTGGACATTTTCTCCCATGGATATTCGTCGGTCTTGCTATATTCCCTCGAACACATCCCCTCCTGGATAAATTTGCCGCCGCACCCTCTGAATAAATTCGATCTCAGTTATATTCCACTTCCAGATAAGTTCTTCCACCCCTGGACAGATCCATCTCTGGACAAATTTCCACCTGGAAATATTCCACCGTAAACTTCCCCCTGAGCAATTTCCTCCTTGAGCAAATTCCCCCTCGATAATTCCCCAGTGACATATCGGTTTCTGAAGAAATTTCTTACTGGATATATTCCCTCCTGGACAAATATTCTCATGGACATATTCCTCCTGGATATATTTCTTCCTGGGCATTATACCGCCTGGATAAACTCCAGACATGACATATTCTCCCCTGGATAAATTCTCTCCCTCCTCCACGCCTCCCCTCCCCATCTCTGAGTCTGGGTCAGAGTGAGGGAGATGATATCATGAGGTGGGGAGAATATCAGTAACGTAGATGTCAGTGACTGGAAGATGTACTAGTGGGTAGACGATGCCATTGTGAAGGAAATGGTGTTAAAGAATGAAGGGGGTGATGTCAAGGACTGGGGAAAATGTCATTAAGTGGAGGAAATGACTTCAATGGAAAAAATGATGTCAGGGAGTGAGGGCGATGACATCACTGGGAAGCAAATGATGTCAGCGAGCGAGAGATGGCGTCAGTGGGTAGGAATGTTGATGACACGGCCTGCAGCGTCTTTAATCTCGGCCAGTGGCGCGGAAAATGAAGGATGGTATTTGAGTTTTTTTTTTTTTTTTTTTTCCGTGGGTAAAGGCGAAGAATACCAGAGAGAGACAGGGGAGGAGGGAGGGAGAGAGAGAAGAAAGAAATAATTGTGAGAAACGGATAACATGAACGTTTTTCAATAATTACGTAAGAAATTAGATTAAAATACGGAAACATTAAAGACGTAAAGGTAAAAAATAGACATTCAAGGACAAACAAAAAGCAACGAAAAAGAAACAAACACAAACAAAGGAAGAGTAGACGCCCCCCTAGGGAGTAATCACATCAGTCGTGAGCCGCTACATATCTAGCGCGGTTCGGAATATGACCTTGACCTTGACCTACTTTCACCAATTTCGAACTTGTTGGATATTTTCATTCCTACTACACACCTGTAAAATTTTTGGATGATATCTTGAGCCGTGGCGACGTTATCGTGCTAATAAATACACAGACAGACAGTCAAACTGAAAACAATACATGGCTGCTAGTAACAAAGATGAAAAAAGAAAAAGCCAAAAAACAGGTAGGAAAAATAAAATAAAGGGAGAGAAGAGACAAAAGAAGACGAAAGAATTATACAGAAAAGGTAAATGAGTAAAGTTGAAGAGAAAAATATGAATAAAGGAATCAGAAAATTTAAGAAGTAAAACAAAGAAGTATACAAGAGAAAGAATGAAAAAGGAAGAGAAACGTGATACTAAGGGGAAAGAGGATCACAGAACAGGGGAAAAAGTTAAAATAAAAAAAAGAAAGACGAAATCAGGAGAGAGAGAGAGAGAGAGAGAGAGAGAGAGAGAGAGAGAGATGAAGAGAAAAATATGTATGGAGAAACAGGTGAAACGAATGTTACTCAATAATAACTTAAGAAATGAGAATAAAATACAGAAGAAGAAAAGAAGAAGGGGTAAAAAAAACTAAGGATATAGACAAAAAATAAAAACAAAGGTAGATGAAGAGGGAAGGAGAGAAGGAAAAACGCAGAAGTAGATAAGGAGAATAAAATAAAGAAGTGAGAAGAAAGGAAAGGTGACAAAAGAAATATAAAGAAAAGGTAAATGAGTAAAGATGAAGTGGGGAAAATCATGGGAACTGGAGAATTTAAGACGTAAAGCAAAGCGGAAAGAGTACGAGAGAAAGAATAAAAAAGGAAGAGAAAACGTGACAATAGGGAGAAAAAGGAACACAGATAAGGGAAAAACTTAGCCAATAAAGAGAAGAAAAGCAGAAATCAAAAGGAAAAGAGAGAGAGAGAGAGAGAGAGAGAGAGAGAGAGAGAGAGAGAGAGAGAGAGAGAGAGAGAGAGAGAGAGAGAGAGAGAGAGAGAGAGAGAGAGAGAGAGAGAGAGAGAGAGTTAACCAATAAAGAGAGGAATGACATGATCAAGAAGAGAGAGGTGGGGGGCGGTAAAGAGGGAGAGGGGAGGAAAAAAGAACAGGTTTAAGCAGGAAAGAATATCAGAGGGAAATTTTTAAAAAACAGTTATAATCTAACTGCAGAAGTTATTTTCTAAAAAATAAATAAAGCAGCGAAATAAGAAAAACAGAAAATATTAGGGGAAAAAATGATAAAAGGAGCAGAGGGACGCGAAAGACGAAAAATGAAAGAAAACATGTCACTGAGTGCCATCATCACCATCACTTAAAACTCTCTCTCTCTCTCTCTCTCAAAGCTTACATTTTTTTCCTCAACAAACTTTTTCTCCCAACTAACCCAACTCTATTACTCTTTCTCTAACTTCCATTTCCTCCTCAACAATCATTTTCCCCCCAACTAACCGAATTCTAATAATCTACTTTGGTAGACCCATTAAAAGTTTTCTTCCGTGTTTTCCAAGACGTTGAAGGAGGCCTGAAATCCTGAGGACTTCGGGTTAAAATTTAGCCATTCGCAAAGAGATAACTCCTCTTAAGAACCATCTGAATGAAGACACTCGACAGTCTTTCTTTAAAACATGGGATTCCCTGAGATGAAAATACAGTGTGACGTTGGAAGGAAGATAATAAAAAAACATTATGCAAAAAGGGATAAGGCCACTTGGCTACTTCGACAGCATTATTATTATCATTTTTACATAGCCTGCTCACTAATTACTGTTTTATCCCCCCCCCTCTCTCTCTCTCTCTCTCTCTCTCCCTCAGTAATACCATTGTGTTCCCTCCCTTATTTATAGCAAACTAAGTGCACAAAAAATAATTTCTGGCTCAGAAGAACGATGTAATACATCCCCGAAATATTCCCGCTGCTAAAAAGTTTCAAAACTAGAGCTGAATTGTGTGGTCTCACACAGGAACGCCTTGCAGCACTGGTAGGAATGATTGATCAGTATCTCCCTTTGCTGTCTACAGCAAAAAATCGGCTAGGTTAGAGGTCCTTTGTGAATCGCAACTGTTTAGATCTTACAATAGATGAGAAGGAAACTGCATGCATCTCGAGTGATCACACCCTGAAAATGAAACAGGGGATTATGCCAACGGGCCCTTTTTAGATAACAGCCAGAAAAGGTATCCACACAACTCCACACAAAGGCGTTCTCCATTGTTCTACATTTCTCCACGGCATATTGTTATGAAAAGGGATTATTCAGTTCTGACGAATGTGAAAGACCAGAAACGAGAACAGCTTATTTATGCTGCTGAGGAGACGAGAGTTTGTCTAATATTAGACCTAGTATGAATGAGGTTATTGCACAAAGAAAAGCCCGCACTTCTCACTGAATATAATTTGTGAATGAATCATGCTTTCCTGTAGCTTCACTGTGTTATACTTTCTGGATGTCTTCTGATCATATAATGTAGCTGTGTTCAGTTTTATGTCTAAAGCGCTCTTTGAAGCTTATCTGTTTTTTAAAGTATTTCTTGTCAACCGAAAATTTGTTGTGGAGCGAGTAAATGTTGATGCAAAAAGTGCAGTCGAGAAAAAAAAGTTTTAGGAGTCACTCCAAGATTACGACATACAACGCTCAGGCGTGTCTAAAATCTTTTAGATAGGATAGAAGAAAACATTTTTAAAGTTAGTAAATCGTATGGATCAGTGAGCTTCGCGATCATAAGTTGAGTGGCGGAGGGCGGTACACTTGTGTATTCTTCCAATAAAATTCCACACTCAGAAATCGTGGTTCATAATGAGTTACTCTCAAGACCCCTTTTTCCGTTCCTTGCTTGCTTTAGCCTATGCACCTACCCAGTTCTGCTGGGATGTGATGATTATTTTAAAAATCCATAGATCGAAAATCATAGCTCCATTCGGGATGATTTTAGGTACTAAACAAACCAACAGTTACATATCCTGATTCGGTCTGTTTATATGTAGGTTGCTCTCATGAACCTGAAATCATCTGAAAATACGGTAAAGGATATAAACTGACTGAAATAGACCTGAGGTGATCTTCTGGGTCTGAACATGGAGGAAAGGAGTATCTGCCTACACAGGAATAAAGCTGACCCAAATGACCTGAAGTTGTTTGAGGAGATATGAGTGGATATAACTTCAGAAAAGCTGGCCTGAATGGACTGCAACTGATCTGACCTAAACCAGACAAAAAACATCCGAAGGGAAATGAACGAAAAAAAAAAAAAAAATCAACGTACTGTAAAAAACTAACCCATTCTCCAAGTGATGTCCATATTGATATATCAATAACCTAAGGTATTGGCGAGTTACAAAATGGAATATCACAACAACCTTTCGGTTAGATAACGTGTTTTTATTTTATTTTTTCTATTTACTGACGAGTTTATTTAGCATCGGAGAGACTTTTCGAGAGGAAAAGGTTAGATGTATCCTTCAGCATCCAATCCATTACAGGAAATCCCCCACAGGCTGAATAAATTCGTCTGTAAATAACAACAATAAATTAAACAAATACGTTATCATGTTGAAGGGAATACATAGAGACGTGGGGAGTGATGTGAATGAAACGTGATATTTGGGGTCGATAAGTGACTAATTTTAATTGTGAATGATGAAAATACTGAAGAAATTAGTGATGCAGTTTCATAGGTGCTTCCACTAAACATCTTCCTACTCTGCTACTTTCTGTCCCAGCCAACTTAATCATTTTAGTACGATGATGATAATTGTGTCGAAGACTGTCAAACATCACTTGGCAGAAGTAGTCGCCTCAAAACTCACCTTTTACGCACCACTAAATATGGAAAAGGCACGTTCCCCATTAAACTCACCATTTTCATCACGTAATTATTTCCTACTCCAACACATTCCTCGCCACCCACCTCCTTGACATCTGCTTAAAGTAGGGTAGCCTGGGAAGTAAGGCGGTTTACTGACACTCACCTTTAAAGCTCTACCTTCATAACCCACTCACCACCACCCACAATGCCCTCTCTCTCTCTCTCTCTCTCTCTCTCTCTCTCTCTCTCTCTCTCTCTCTCTCTCTCTCTTTCTCTCTCATTAACCCTCCTAGTAAACTCACAGTGAATATGAACTCGAAGGAGGTTACACAAAACTAGGTTACCAATCATTTCGTGAGGTTCTACAAAGATGAGCATTGACTGTTTTAGCTTGTTATAATCCACCAGTTAAAAAGTGACAGCGCCCAATGTTCTATATTGTTTGACACTGTATGCAAAGACCTACGGTAAGCTTTCTGTTTTTTTTTTTTTTTTTTTTTTTTTTTTTTTTTGGCCTCAGTGCAGTCTTGTTTATGGTGTGCATGTTGGCCATTTATACTCCAAGACAGGCATTTTCTCCCCTTGTCATTCGTCCCTCTTGTTACTTCCCCTCTAACATATTTTGCCCTGGACATTTTCTCCCATGGATATTCGTCGCTTTTGCTACATTCCCTCGAACACATTTCCCCGCTGGATAAATTTGTCCCCGCATCTGTTCCCCTCCCCTACCTGAATAAATTCCTCCTCAGATATACTCAGCTCCTAGGTAAGTTCTCCCGTCCTTGGAAAGATCCTCCTCTGACAAATTTCCACCTGGACATATTCCACCATGAACTATTTCCCCCTGAACAATTTCCTCCCTGGGCAAATTCCCCCTCGATAAATTCCCCCATGACATAATCGGCCTCCGAACAAAATTCCTACTGGATATATTCCCCCCTGGACAAGTATCCCCATGGACATATTCCCCCTGGATAAATTCCTCCCTGGACATAACATCCCATGGATAGATTCCAGACATGACATATTCTCCCCTGGATAAATTTTCTCCCTCCTCCCCTCCCCACCTCCGAGACTGGGTCAGAGGAGTGAGGGAGATGATATCACGGGTGGGGGGGCATGTCAGTTAAGTAGATGTCGTGAGTGGGAGATGTACTAGTGGGGTAGATGATGCCATTGTGAGGGAAATGATGTTAAAGAATGAGGGGGGTGATGTCAAGGACTGGGGAAAATGTCATTAAGTGGAGGACATGACGTCAGTGGAAAAATGATGTCAGGGAGTGAGGGCGATGATATCACTGGGGAGGAAATAATGTCAGCGAGTGAGAGATGGCGTCAGTGGGTAGGAATGTTGATGACATGACCTGCAGCGTCTTTAATCTCGGCCAGTGGCGCGGAAAATGAAGGATGGTATTTGACTTATTTTCTATGCGTAGGTAAAGGCGGAGAATGTCAGAGAGAGAGAGAGAGAGAGAGAGAGAGAGAGAGAGATGAAAAAGAAAAATAAATATGGAGAAACTGGTAAAGCGAATGTTACTCAATAATAGCTTAAGAAATGAGAATAAAACGCAGAAAAAAAAGAAGAAAGGGTTAAAAGAAGAACTAAGGACATGGAAAAAAAAGAAGAAACAAAAACAGCGGAAGACGGACAGGGAAAGAGAGAGAGAAAAATGCGTAAGTAGATAGGAAGAATAAAATAAAGGTGAGAAGAAAGACGAATAAAGAAAAAATAAATGAAAAAAGATGAACAGCGAAAGATGAACACGGGAACTTGAGAGATTAAAAAGTAAAACGCAGAAGTAAGAGTACGAAAGAAAGAATGAATGAAAAGGGAAAACTAGACACTAAGGAGAAAGAGGAACACAGATCAAGGGAATAAGTTAGACAATAGAGAAAAGACGAAATCAAAAGGAGAGAGAGAGAGAGAGAGAGAGAGAGAGAGAGAGAGAGAGAGAGAGAGAGAGAAGAAACACAGATCAGGGGAATAAGTTAGACAATAAAGAAAAGACGAAATCAAAAGGAGAGAGAGAGAGAGAGAGAAGAAACACAGATCAGGGGAATAAGTTAGACAATAAAGAAAAGACGAAATCAAAAGGAGAGAGAGAGAGAGAGAGAAACAGACAGACAGACAGACAGGCAGACATAAAAGGGAAAATGGAGAGGGAAGGAAGAAAGAACAACTTTACCCAGGAAAGAATACAAGAATGAAACTTTAAGACATAATTATAACCTAACTGCAGAAACTAATTTCTAAAAATGGATAATGTAAGAAAATAGGACAGACGGAAAATATAAGGAAAAAAAGTGTGAAGTGGAGCAGAGGAACGCGAAGGAAGAGAAATGAAAGAAAACATAAGTCACTGAGTGCTATCATCATCACTTAAACTCTCTCTCTCTCTCTCTCTCTCTCTCTCTCTCTCTCCCTAAACTTCCATTTTATTCCCAACAAACTTTTCCCCCCATCTAATCCATCTTTATTACTCTTTCTCTAAACTTCCATTTCCTCCTCAACAAACATTTCCCCCCAACTAACCCAACTCTATTAGTCTACTTTGGCTGACCCATTATAAGTTTTCTTCCACGTTTTCCAAGACGTTGAAGGAGGCCTGAAATCCTGAGGACTTCGGGTTAAAATTTAGCCATTCGCAAAGAGATAACTCCTCTTAAGAACCATCTGAATGAAGACACTCGACAGTCTTTCTTTAAAACATGGGATTCCCTGAGATGAAAATACAGTGTGACGTTGGAAGGAAGATAATAAAAAAACATTATGCAGAAAGGGACAAGGCCACTTGGCTACTTCGACAGCATTATTATTATTATTATTTTTACATAGCCTGCTCACTAATTACTGTTTTATCCCCCCCTCTCTCTCTCTCTCTCTCTCTCTCTCTCTCTCTCTCTCAATAATACCATTGTGTTCCTTCCTATATTTACCATAAATTAAGCACATAGAAAGTAATCACTGGCTCAGAAGAACGATGTCACATATTCCAGAAATGGACCCGATGGTAAAAAGTTTCAAATCTAGCACTGAACTGCGCTGTCTCATACAGGAACACCTTGCAACACTGGTAGGAAGGACTGATCAGTATCTCCCATAGCTGTCTACAGCAAATAATCGGCTAGGTTAGAGGTCCTTTGCGAATCGCAACTGTCTGGATCTGACAATGAATGAGAAGGAAACTGCATGCATTTCGAGTGATTACACCTTGAAAATGAAACAAGGAATTATGCCAACGGGCTCTTTTTAGATAACCAGACATGGTATCCACACAAGTCTTCAAAGGCATTATCCATTGTTATACATTTTTCCACGACATATTGTTATAAAGAGGGATTTTTTCAGCTCTGATAATTATGAAAGACCAGAAACGAGAAAATCATATTTATGCTGCTGAGGAGATGGGAGTTTACCTCAAATTAGACCTAATATAAATGAGGTTATTGCACAAAAAGAAGCTCACACTTCTTACTAAATTTGTTTATTTTGTGAATGAATAATTTGTTTTTATGTAGCTGCGCTGTTTTTTACTTTCTAGATGTCTTCTGATCATATTATAATGTAGTTGTGTTCTTTTATTTCTAAAGCACTCGTTGGGATTTAATTGTTTTCGAACGTATTTCTTATCGACAGAAAATTTGGTGTGGATGGAATAAATTTCGATGACGAAAGTGCAGCTCAGAAAAAAAGTTTTGGGAACCACTCCTAGAGCTACTAGCCGACATATAATGCTCAGGCGTGTCTAGAGTCGTTTAGAAAGGATAGAAGAAAGCATTTTAAAGTTAGTAAATCATATGGATCTGTGAGCTTCCTGATCTCGGTAATTGACAGAGGGCGGTACACTTGTGTATTCTTCCAATTAAATTGCACACTCAGAAATCCTGACTCATAATGAGTTACTCTCACGACTCCTTCCCTTCCCCCCTTGCTTTAACCTATGCGCCGACCCAGTTCTACTGTGATGTGATGATCATTTTAAAAATCCATAAATCAAAAAACGCAGCTCCAGTCGGAATTATTTTAGATAATGTACGTACCAACAAGAACATATCTTGATTCGGTCTGTTTTTATATAAGTTGCTTTCATGAACCTGAAAACATTTGGAACTACCACAAAGGATCTAAAACGACTAAAATAGACCTGAGGTGATCTGCTGGTGTCTGAATATGGAGGAAAGGAAGTAACTGCCTACACAGGAATAGAGCTGATCCGCATGACTTGAAAGTGAGACTTATCGAGACGAAAAGGTTGTCTATAGTCTTCTGCATGGAATCCACTACAGGAAATCCACCACAATTAAGTAAATCTGTCTGAAAATAACAGGAACAAATTAAACAAATGCGTTATCGTTTTGAAGGGAATACGTAGAGACGTGGGGAATAATGTGAATGAAAGGTGACACTTGAGGTCGGTAAGTGACTAATTTAACTATGAATAGTGGTGTGGTTTCATAGGTGTTTCCACTAAACATCTTCCTACTAAGCTAGTTTCTGCCCCAGCCAACTTAATCACTTTAGTACGATGGTGATTACCTTATCGAAGGCTGTCAAACATCACTCAGGTAGGAGAAAGCAATCACCACAAAACTCACCTTTCACTAACCACTCAAAAAGGAAATGGCACGCTCCGCATTAAGTTCACCATTTTCATCATGCATCATTTCCTATTTCAACACATTCATCGCCACCCACCTCCTTGGCCTCTGCTTAAATTAGGGTGGGCAGGGATGAAAGGTGGTTTACTGACACTCACCTTTAAAGCTCTACCTTCATAACCCACTCACAACCACCCACAGCTAATATCATTCCAATGTCCTCTCTCTCTCTCCCTCTCTCTCTCTCTCTCTCTCTTTCTCTCTCTCTCTCTCTCTCTCTCTCTCTCTCTCTCTCTCTCTCTCTCTCTCTCTCTCTCTCTCTCTCATTAGCCCTCCTAGTAAACTCACAGAGGATACAAGCCCCACAATGGCTACACAAAACTAGGTCACCAACCATTTCGTGTGGCCCGACAAAGATGAGAAATGACTGTTTTAGCCTGTTATAATCCAACAGTTAAAAAGTGAAGCGCCCAGTGTTCTACACTGTTAACACTGTATACTAAGACCCACAGTAACCTTTCTGGGATATATATATATATATATATATATATATATATATATATATATATATATATATATATATATATATATATATATATATATATATATATACTATATATATCTATATATATATATATATATATATATATATATATATATATATATATATATATATATATATATATATATATATAGCCTCAGTACAGTCTTCTGGTGAGCGTGGGGCTCCTTTATACTCTAAGACAGATATTTTCTCCCCTTGTTATTCGTCCCTATTGTTACTTCCCCTCGAACGTATTCCCCCCTGGACATTTTCTCCCCTGGATATTCGTACCTCTTGCTACATTCCCTCGAATATATTCCTCCTGGATATACTTGCCCCCGCACCTATTTCCCCCTGAATAATTCCCCCTCAGATATCTTCCATTCCTGGATATATTCTTCCGGTCCCTGGACATATCCACCTCTGAACAAATTTACACCTGGACATAATTCCACCGTGTACTAATTTCCCCTGAACAATTTCCTCCCTGGGCAAATTCCCCCATGACATAATCGGCCTCTGAACAAAATTCCTACTGGATATATTCCCCCCTGGACAAATATCCCCATGGACATATTCCCCCTGGATAAATTCCTCCCTGGACATAACATGGATAGATTCCAGACATGACATATTCCTCCCTGGATAACTTCTCTTCCTCCTCCCCACCTCCCCTCCCCATCTCCGAGACTTGCTCAGAGGAGCGAGGGAGATGATAGCAGGGGGTGAGGGGAATGTCAGTTAAGTAGATGTCAGTGAGTGGGAGATGTACTAGTGGGGTAGATGATGTCACTGTGAGGGAAATGTTAAAGAATGAGGGGGTGATGTCAAGGACTGGGGAAAATGTCATTAAGTGGAGGACATGACGTCAGTGGAAAAATGATGTCAGGGAGTGAGGGCGATGATGTCAATGGTGAGGAAATTATGTCAGCGAGTGAGAGATGGCGTCAGTGGGTAGGAATGTTGATGACACGGCCTGCAGCGTCTTTAATCTCAGCCAGTGGCGCGGAAAATGTAGGATGGTATTTGAGATATTTTTATGCGTGGGTAAAGGCGACGAATATCAGAGAGAGAGACAGAGAGTAAGGGGGAAGGGAGGGAGGGAGGGAGGGAGGAAAGGAGGGAGGGAGAGAAAAAATAATAATAGTGAGAAACGGATAAAACGAACGTTTTACGGAAATAGAAAAGAAGTAAATGTAAAAAATAGAGAATGAAGGACAAACAAAGAGCAATGAAGAAGAAACAAACAAAAATAAAAGAAGACTAGAGGCCCATCCAAGTGGGAAATCACACCAGCCTCGAGCCGTTCGGAATATGACCTTGACCTTGACCTATTTTCACCAATTTCGAACTCGTAGGAGCTTTCCATCCCTTCTATACACCTGTAAAATTTTTATGATGATATCTTGAGCGGTTGCAAAGTTTTCGTGCTAACAGATACACAGACAGACAGACAAATTGAAAACGATACCTCGAGGCTGGCAACAAGTAAAGAAAAAGAAAAAGGAAAAGACAAAAGTAGCCAGGAAGAATAAAACAATGGCAGAGAGGAGACGAAAGGAGGCGAAAGAAGTATAAAGAAAAAGTAAATGAGTAAAGATGAACAGGAAAAGATGAATACGGGAATTCTAGAAGTTAAGAAATAGCTAAAACAAATAAGCAAAGAGTACGAGAGAAAGAATGAAAAAGGAAGAGACACGCGACACTAGGGAGAATGAGGAACACAGATCAGAGGAATAAGATAACCAAGAAAGAAAAGAAAAGGCGAAATCAAAAGGAGAGAGAGAGAGAGAGAGAGAGGGAAGGAAGAAAGAAAGAACAGCTTTACCCAGGAAAGAATACCATAAGGAAACTTTAAGACATAATTATAAAAATTAATAAAACCAGGAAATAAGGCAGACAAAAATATAACGAAAATGAATGCAAAGTGGAACAGAGGGACGCGAAGCACGAGAAATGAAAGAAAACAGAAGTCACTGGCAGCCATCATCACTCTCTCTCTCTCTCTCTCTCTCTCTCTCTCTCTCTCAACTTCCATTTTTTTTCCTCAATAAACTTTCCCCCCCAACTAACCAAACTCTATTTCTCTGTCTTTAAACTTCCATTTCCTCCTCAACAAATATTTTCCCCACAACTATCCCAACTCTATTAATCTACTTTGGCTGACCCATTAAAAGTTTTTTTTACCGCGTTTTCCAAGACGGTGAAGAAGGCCTGAGATCCTGAGGACTTCAGGTTAAAATTTAGCCATTCGCAACGAAATAACTCCTCTTTAGAACCATCAGAATGAAAACACTCCACAGTCTATCTTTAAAACATGAGATTCCGTAAAATGAAATAACTGTGTCGTTAGAAGGAACATTAAAAAATAAACATCATGCAGAGAGGGTACTTCGGCAGCATTATTACTACTATTCTTAGTAGCCTCTTTACTAATTACTGCATTACTCTCTCTCTCTCTCTCTCTCTCTCTCTCTCTCTCTCTCTCTCTCTCTCTCAGTAATAGAGTAACATTATATCCCTCCTATATTTACCTGCAGATTTCATCGTTGAATTGGTCTGCTATGATACAATTCACTATCAGCAAAACAACACAGCATCATCTGCGCTCCTAAAATATGAAATAGCCCATCAAAGATCAACGTCGCAGGAAAAGGTCAAGTGTTTAATTCAGATGGCCAATTCAAATTTCTCAATATTTGAACCAAAGTTGATGAAACGGTTAAGGGTGTACAAGAATGCAGTATTTCGAATTTTAAAGTAATCTCTGGAAGGTCAAAGTCACAGGGCAAAGTCAGGTATTCGGTCCTTAGTCCAGCTGGTGATCGTGGCTGCTGCACTTACTGAGTGACTTTCCTTGTCATTATTTTAGTTTTGTTATGGTCCGAGAATCTATTGAAAGAATTTGTACAAGAAAATGCAACGTGGTTAGGAGAGTGTTTGAGCTGGGGAAGGTTAGGTATGGCCTTCATAAACTCATACTCAAGAAGAAAACTCCCCCAAGAATATAAAATTCTTTGGATGTAGCAAGTTTATGTTAAAAACCTATTTTACTCATAGCTATGTTCTCATAGCTATAATGCTTTGCGTTTGTCTTGACCTGACTCTTTCCACCAATTTCGACTTAAATAGGAAAGGTGCATGTTTACATCGTTAACCAACCTTTAGCCAAACTTTGTGACACTGACTTTCGACATAATGTTCTAAATGACAATGGGTCAACTCTTGGTTAACCCTGAACTCCTGCACTAAGTTTGGTTAATACTGGATGAAATTTGCGTCAGTTATTTTGTTAACACACACACACACACACACACACACACACACACACACACACACACACACACACACGTCAAGTAAAACATTATCAGTCTTTTGCATAGCGAGTTTGAGTGTAAAATTAAACGAGTGACATCTTAGTAACATTACCGGATGTTTGTATGTGCGTAGTAGTTCTGAACCATTGTATGATCAGGTCTGATGCCAACTGACTGAATTTTAATCATTTCACTTTGATGACCTTTTTATATCATCATCATCAGATCATTTTATTTCCCTGGCTAACAATATCACCAGATGACTTTAACCCTGTGTAGGGAAACCTCACGTAGCAAGGATGTAAATGAATGCAACATCTGACCAAAGATGTACGAAAACTCTCCTTATCTGTGCAAAGCCCGTCTGTTATTAGCGGGAGTATAAATCAAGCTTTATTGATTCAGCGACCGACATACAGTAATAGAATAGAATATACAGAATGGTAACCTAAAAAGGATATATGGAACAGTGCATCAAAAGCTCTTCACTCAGCATTTCTAACTATATGCAAAAAGCTGCTGAAGTCTCGATGCATTTTCGAGGTGACGCTACACAGTCCAGCACTTCTCGTCTCACAAAATATACGTTAGATAAAAAAAAAATAAAAATAAGGTGGATCTAACAGTGTGTGTGTGTGTGTGTGTGTGTGTGTGTGTGTGTGTGTGCGCGCGTGCGTGCGTGCGTGTGTGTAATTCACCGGGTCGGTCAGGATCACTCTTGGTCGTGATGGTCAGCTTTTGCCTTCCCGGAAGGGAGCTGAGAGCTCATATAGTCCGATCTAAGGGCAAGGCTGTGACCTTCACACACGCAAACACCCGTCCCCTTGCTCAAGGGGGACATTAACTACCCACTTCGTCAGTGAAACTTTTCGCAACCTGAGCGAGGCGCGAACTCCCGTCCACCAGTTGGCAAGCTAGAGCGTTACCACTGCACCAGCGAGCGGTGTATGTGTGTGTGTGTGTGTAGTAGTCGCAGTTGGAAGGGAATACCTGGTACATGATATATTGGTGTGTGTGTGTGTGTGTGTGTGTGTGTGTGTGTGTGTGTGTGTGTGTGTGTGTGTGTGGAGGGACGGTTTAGGAGAAACTGGAAAAGTATGAAGAACAGTATGACTGACTGAGGGAAATTTGGGATGAGGGAAGGCCTGGGAGTAAATGGGAGAGGGGGTAAGTTAGGTGGAAAAAAGATAGGTTTGTTAGCTTGAGAAAAAATAGGGATGAAAGGCTTGGGGAAAAAAAAAATAGAAGATGGGAATGGCTTTCGATAATCTGGGAATGGTTTTGGGAGAAAGTATGGGAGGCGCTTGCGAGAAAATGCAGTAGATGTAGCCTGAAGGAAACTGGGAGAGGAAATGGATGTAGAGAAAGTGGGACCTGGGAAGGCTTGATAGAAAATGGGAGGGGAGTAGCTTGGGAGAGAATAAAGGGGAATGGTTTGAGAGGATATTAGAGGACGGAACAAGCCTGAGTAGAGGATGGCCTGTCAAGCAAGGTGTCTCAGGACTTGGGTTACTGAATTCAGGATGCATTTCGTGAGCTGGCTTACTTTTTAAATGTTATATCAACATCTCTCCAATTCGTAACTATTACGAAGCTACAGTTACTGATGACCTCATTGCTGAATTATGACAGACCATTTTCCCCACAATGACTGCAGCTCTATAGCAGTTGAGACTTGTATCTACAGTATATTGATGTAATATTTTCTGCTCAGTTTAGGGCAAAAAGTACCTAACTTCAGCATCTCACTTACTGGAACACAACCAGTATCCAAAACAATATGTAAAAGATGGATGAGGATGGAATGTGTAGCTTGGAACAATATGAACAGGGATGTGGTTTGAGAAAATATGTGGTCGGTAAGGCAGAGGATGTAATGAAGCTTCATACTGGCTGAATAAACAGAAGTACCGGTATAGTTGGTGCTAAGAAAAAAAAAATGCTGTTTTCTTGAGTTACGTAATAATTAACGATGACCTGCCGAGGAAAAAAAATAAAATAAAATAAAAATGGGCTGCAGTCTCTATTTATAACTTTCTGATCACGGACATGTAAACGAGTTCATGAATATGACTAAAAAAAAAAAAATATCCGAGGGTGGTAGAAAATAACTAACAAACCTCCTCTTCTTTCTGGCTTCCTTCAACCTCTGTCTCTTTGCCGCGCTGTTGCATTTTTGTCTCTTTTCAATGGTCACTGCATCTCTGAACTTTCTGCTTGCGTCCCTCCACCATTACGGCGTGCGCGTTATCACCCGTCTAGCAACAAACTTTCATCCCTTTTATGTCCAGCTCTCTAATGCAAGAGTTAACCGTTCTTCCCAGTCCTTCATGTATGAAACGGGTCAGCTCTGGAACTATCTCCCTGTGCCTGTATTTCCTATTGCCAAAGATCTCCAGTCTTTCAAATACAGTGTGTCCAGGAATCTCGAAATGAACGGATCTTGAATTTGGCTCCTTGTTATCTTGTTTTGTTATTTTTTTCTTGGAGGGAACATTTTGCTGGCTTCTTCGTTGCATAATACAAATAGTCGATCCGCCAGTCAGTACTATAGGTAGAAACAAAAAAGTAAGTATAATATTATACGAGGCTACAACAATATTAAACACACACCACATTATTCTAATAACGTTTCCTTCCATATTAAAGCAGGTGAGGTGCAACAAGAGTAACTCTCTCTCTTTCTCTCTCTCTCTCTCTCTCTCTCTCCTACATAATGAAGAGTGGATAAGTGCAGGAAATACTGTAGGATCGAGATACGTATATAGTTGTGTTAAATCAGCAAAGGGAAATATGTAGTGTGTGTGTGTGTGTGTGTGTGTGTGTGTGTGTGTGTGTGTGTGTGTGTGTGTGTGTGTGTGTGTGTGTGTGTGTGTGTGTGTGTGTGTGTGTGTGTGTGTGTGTGTGTGTGTGTGTGTGTGTGTGTGTGTGTGTGTGTGTTATTTGTCATGTATTCTTGCACTGTTCCTTAACTTTCCCTCACTTTTTTGGTGGATTAAGTGAAGGGTAGTTTTGGTGTCAGGACAGACTAGAAGACTGCATGATGGCTTAGGATAGAATATCAGCACGGAGTGAAAGACTGTATGACAGTGACTCCCAAACTGGGGGCGACGGTTCAACCTCATGGGCAAAGTGGGAGCCATAGAGTAAATGTAGGTATATAGATTCATTAGGGATGAAATTTTATCATTTTCCTAAGGCAAAATTAGCGGAGAATTCATTATTTGTCCATTTCAGGTAGGGTATACTTGTAGCCAATACAAGCTGCATTCATGGAATTTGAAAGTGATTCATTATCAAAGACATCCTGAGAGAGGAGCTTGCCTAATTTGGGGGATACAACCATAAAATAGTTAATATGATATCTCAGTGATTGTTATTCTCTTTTGCAAGGCGAAGATATAAAAGAAGCGCTTTACCTAACAGTAGTAGTAGTTGCAACCCAAGGCAAGTCTGTAAGTGAACCTATTGGACTGAAAGCACAAAGCTGGTATTCTTCAGTCCACCACCCTCCAGCCGGGGATAGAGAGGGGTCTGAGGGAAGTTTATATTGCGAGACAGCTTCACGCCTGGTCATATCAGTGCCACCAGATGAAGGTGTCCCTCTGCAGTACCAGAGTTGACAGGAGCAGCATAATTAGTTACACATGAAAATGGCCTCTGTTTTAACTATGTGACACAATCACTGATGTCCCGCTAAGTGGTAAAAATGCAATATTAACCTTGCCTTGGGATTGAAAGTCATATTTGAGTGTTAATTTACATGCATGCACCGCTGGTCTATTTTAATTACCCAAAGAGATCAAATCTAGCCAACATGCTCATTCGAACAATATTCCTCTGCCTGCATCTACTGAGGAAGATGTAGGTGGCGGCTATGCATGTTATCGCACTTTGGGGGAGTGGGGTCACAGTATCGAAAAGTTTGAGAACCACTGTTGTATTATGTAGCATGATCTGGCTTGCAAAAAATTGTCACCATAGAATGAAAGAATCTGTCGTATAATTTATGGTATGTGACAGTTTGCAATGAAATGACGAACTTTTATAATGTTAGCAAAAATGGGAAGCTAAATGACATGGTAAATGTTGTTATGTAAGAATATTACAAATATAAGTGGTAGACTGAATACGACATTAAAAACAAAATGTTTTGCAGCATTGTTTGCCTAGTCTATTCATTTTTCTCATCTTATCTGACCATCGGAGAGAGTTCTTGCTGAATGATCCGATAGACCTCGGTGGTTAAGTGCGCTTTGACGAATCCCGGATCTCTATTAGGCTTTTCTGTAGCAATGATACACGGGTTAGACAGCCTGAGACTCTGCATTTGTTGTACCTAAATGTAGAACTTATGAGGGGTTGCTAATTACTTGGCCTTGCAAATTAGTACTGTTGTAAATTTACTCCCACTCAAGGTGGTAGGTTGTGGATACCACCATCCACACATTTGATGTAGTGCTGCCTACGTTTTCCTTCACCTTTATCATGTTCTGTTTTATCTACCCTCCTCTCTTCTTACTTCATCCATCCTTCCTGTCAATTTTTTATTAATTTTCTTTTTACCTCAGGTAGCTACACTAAGTGACAAACCTATGATTTTCTGTAGCCAAGGAAACCTCGTAGAACGCTGAATGGTAACGATAAAACCAAATTACGGAATGAAGTGGAGCCTACTTTGGGGCCCCTATTAACTGGATGAAGAGATGCAAAGGCGACATCCATCTGTGAACTAAACTTCCACACTCTTACCCAGGAGGCATTGTCTGTTGCAAGGGAATATCGTTCACTGCACGAGATCCCTCTGCAGGGGCAACACCTTGCCTACGATCGATTGGTCTGCTTGGACAGACAGACCAGGGTTACTTCCCCCAACAAAACAACTGCCTCCCTCTCACCCTCCATGAGAGAGAGAGAGAGAGAGAGAGAGAGAGAGAGAGAGAGAGAGAGAGTCTAACTACATTTCAGAAAATTATAAGAACCTCGTAACTCATCCAATATTAGAAAACAAATAGTTGTTCGTGGAAGTATAGCGCAATTGTACTTTTGTTTTGTTCTCCCTTACAATTCCAGTACAAAAACCCGGATATAGATTCCTGGAACCGCAACATGAAGCTCAGCAAGGGATATTAGAATACTGGTGCATGCGTTGAGGATAATCCACGAACTTACACCAACCTCTTCAGCCTGAGAACGTCATTTATACTACTTTTGACGGCTCCAAACGATTTTATTTACTTTAAGAGAGATCTGACTCAAGCTAAATAAAATTGTCGAGTGGAGGCCTGATAAAAAAAAAAAAGTCAAGAAACTTAGATGCTAAAAATCATGTTCGAAAACATTGCTAGTATCCTCTAGCGTACCTAAACAGCATGTTCCAAAATATCATAAGTAAGAACATAAATATATAAAACTTTGTCAGTAAATAACGGATATTGGCAAGAAATACTTCTGACATATTAAACAAACACAGTAGTACTAGACGGCGACTCAATTAATGCCCTTGTGTGGTATGATGTGGTGAGGTGTGATGGGGTGTGGTGTGGAGTTGTGGGAGTGTTAGTATGTGTGGTATATTGTGGTTTCGTTACAGTAGCTAATATGTAGCAGGCTGCGCCTTGCGTTCGAAGATCTCTATTGACAGAGGGATGGACAGAGTACTGGGAGATGCTTGTGTATTAAAAAGAAAGCCTTGATTTAAAGGAAACTCTTTGCTGACTTAGGGTACATAAAAATACTGATATAGGAAATTTTATTTAATTTTTATCGATTATTCAACTGTATTCCATAGTAACTAAGCACACACACACACACACACACACACACACACACACACACACACACACACACACACACACACACACACACACACACACACACACACACACACACACACACACACACACACACAGAGGCAGCTACAAGATTCGCGTTATCCACCGGTCATTCTAACAAATAGTCGCTTCTATGATCGTGTCACGTCAAGGTATATGAATATACTCTTTATAATTTTTTAAGTTTTCCGTCACATTCATATGATTTAGACAGTTCCTCTTGTGACTGTTCGGACTTTTTTTTTTTTAGTTTAACAATTTGTAATTTTTAAAAGCTTGTTTATTTGTGCTACTGATTTACTTTATAAGTGCTTGTTTTCCTCGTGGAGTGAATTCATCAAGTGAAAGAATAATACTCACACACACACACACACACACACATATATATATATATATATATATATATATATATATATATATATATATATATATATATATATATATATATATATATATATATATCCAAATATACATCTATCCATCTATCTATCTATCTATACTGTGTATGTGTATATATATATATCCATATCTCTCTCTCTCTATACTGTATATATATACACATATATATATATATATATATATATATATATATATATATATATATATATATATATATATATATATAGATAGATAGATAGATAGATAGATAGATAGATAGATAGATAGATAGAGAGAGAGAGAGAGAGAGAGAGAGATAGATAGATATAGATATCCATCTATCCATCTGTCTGTCAGTCTGTCTGGCTCTCTCTCTCTCTCTCTCTCTCTCTCTCTCTCTCTATTTATATACATACACACACACACACACACATATATATATATATATAGATAGATAGATAGATAGATATAGATAGATAGATAGATAGATAGATAGATATAGATAGATAGATAGATAGATAGACAGATATAGATAGATAGATAGATATAGATAGATAGATAGATAGATATGGAGCCTCTGTGGTACAGTGGTAAAGTGTGCGTTTTCAGACATAGGAGAACCAGGGTTCACGCTCCTCCAGGGTAATAAACTTTAGGAGTGTTCACCCGGCCACGTACTGCTTTGGCGGACATACGGAGTGCTGTGGTTGAACCAGTGTCGCATCCTATAAAGTATGCTTGCACCCAGCTGGCTTGCGAGGGCCGAATACACACACATCCAAAGCCACTCCAACATTACAATCACACTTACAAGCATCTCTCACCCTACATACAGTCTCTACCAGACAGCCTAAGCTTGGTAGAGATACACAGGCTGTATCGTCCCCTACTGAGGAATTAGCGGCCCAACACGACCCGACCAGGCCTGACACGACACGCCCCAAACTGTGTGAGATAGAGAAGAGATTCTTTCACCAAGCAGTAGATACATTCAATACATTTTGTTTTTAGCTATATAATTACTCATGAGACCAAAGAAACACCTTGGAATCCCCGCTTTCCAAGGGAATGTACCCAAGCGCTTCAATTGACATGCTCCACTGATATTGAATTTTGAAAGATTTCCTGATGTAACACTATAATTTCTTGCATGAATTCTAACATTTAAATATCGGATATTACGCTGATAATGTTACATAAATGTTTTTCTATGTTTAGGGGGTGAAATCAGCAAGAATAATCGCCCCGTTTGTGGGTGTTATCATCCGATATAGCTAAGCGTTTACCGAACGCAGTTCGTTGACACGGCAAGTCAGAAGAAGAGAGTTGAACACTGTGTGATAAATGCTACGGCGTATGTACAAACGCATGCACGCTTCCTCGTCATGCGCTCACAAAGCGCACTTTACTGGTAGTTAACAAATGGGCGAACAAGTCAACAACTGAGTAATGCTCTAGATCCAGTAGTAGATTTAGCACACATAATGGTTTTGTAACAGATGTAACATAACCATTCCGTGACAAGAAAATGTGAAATCAAGGGACTGAGTAGTGTTTCTGAAGTCATTTGGAAGGTCTTATCGGCAAGAATGACAGAGTAGGTGAATTTCGGCACCATTAAAGCAAACGCATTCTTTTGTCCCACTCAGAACTTTAAAACGAATCAGAATCATGTATGCGAAAGCCTCGTCACTTGATTCTTTTACTCGTTTTTGATGGGAAGCTGTTGGCAAAGTAAAGGATGGAGTCGTTAGTGTGCTAATGAATAGAGACAAATGTACAGCTCAGAAAGAAAATTTTTAAAAGAAGATGAGCTCGTGAAAATACAGAACACAAAGGAACAGCACCACTGAATGCCATCGATGAAGAGCTGCAGTCTACAACAAAAACTATAGAATGAATAAAAGAGAATGAGATGGAGGAACAGAAAGGAAAATAGAACCATAAGGGGGCAGTTTCTAATCAAAAAGATTTCTGACCAATTCCTGAAGACCATTGAGATGCTAAGTGCAATACAAACCATAATTGAAATCCCGAAAGGTGAATGATCAGAAATTTGAAAGAAATATAAGAAGATTACCAGTAAAGAGTCTTTGTCAGAGCCTATTCTGGGAGTCCAATACAAGGTTTCGAGAGGAAGAGAACAATTCGATATACTCTCAGACTTCAGAAATATAAGATATGAAAGTAAGTGGGCGACAGTTTGAAGAATGGGTGCGGCCACCTTCCTTCGGAAATGTCTGAGCGAAATCAAAGTTCAGCAAGAACGAAAGGAGCTATTTGACAACGCGAAAGTAGATAACATGGGAGCACGTTCTTTTAAAACAGCAGGACAATTGTGTGCCCTACAACTAGCCTATTTGTTCTAGAAAGGACGGGCAGTACAATTTCCGATGAAATTCTAATATCAGGTATGAGAAATTCAGAGGGGAGAGTAGACAGAGCAGCAACACACGAATCATCGAAATTAGTTAGTGGCAAAACACTGGGCAGCGAGTTCAGCTTTTTCAGAGGAGTAAACAAAAAAGTCAATCTGAGTGTAAAAAAGGAGGACCAAAAAGGGAAGACGCAAAGTTACTGGACAGATCTGGGGGAAACACCATAAGGATTTTTATTTTTTTTTTAGTTCATTGCATCTAAAATGAATGAAGCTGTATTTAGCACCTTCATCCTTTCTTAGCCTTAATTCGTCCCAACAACTCAATCCTGGTCTTATGAACACTACTGGAGCTGATCGAGAAATTAACATTGTCGTGTGACATTTACCTGTGACCAGTTGTTCTCAAAGTTGAATAATTCATACTTTCCTGACGCTGAACGTTTCTGCTAATATTGGTCTGCGTTATCAAAATTGTTTCAGTTGACCTTGCCCTTGTCATATGATGACCTATAACATTTTACCGCAAAATTTAATCATTGTCTCTGTGGTGATCCACCATCAACATTCCAATTACGGTCAAATTCCATCCAATAGCTTTTTCATAATCTTGCCAACATACAGCCAAATAGACCGGCTGACAGATAGAGAGCCCAACCAAACCATTGAAAACCGCCCGTGTCTGTGACAATCACAATAGCAATATAATATCTGTAATACAGGCGCCCTTTAATCCAGACTAATTTCCAACAGGATAGAGGCAGCCCTCAGTTTAATATCCGCCGCTTTAACATAATATCCGAGCTTTAACATCATAATGCATAAGCTGCTAATTTCCACATCACTCTCCCTGTCATAAAGTTGGACAGCGTGTAGCATTGCAGTCATTACGTATCATCTGTCCATCAGTATATGTATAAATTAATTACTTGCATTTAGATGGCTTTTCCAAAGTGAAGAAAATGACATGCATGAAGGGCAAAAATGTAATATTGATAGATGTTATTATATCTATTTATCTATCAATCTATCAATCAATCTATCTATCTATCTACAGTATATATATATATATATATATATATATATATATAACAGAGAAATTAGTTGGAGAAGAACAGGGAGGCTTTAGGAAGGGAAGAGGTTGTGTAGATCAGATATCCATTCTTAGATCTTTAGTGGAAAAGTTTCTAGAGAAGGGAAAGAAGTTGCATGCGGCTTTCATGGATTTGGAGAAAGCATATGACAGAGTGGATAGACAAGGATTATGGAAAGTATTAAGAATATATGGAGTAGATGGGAAGTTGTCGAATGCTGTGAAGAGTATGTATGATGATGCTAAGGCTGCAGTGCGTGTGGATGGTGAACTGAGTGAATGTTTCTCTTTGAAGGTTGGATTGAAACAGGGATGTGTCATGTCTCCATGGTTGTTCAGTCTGTACATGGATGGGGTAATAAAAGAGGTACAAGGTAGGGTAGTGGATGTTGGAGTAGCCCTGGTGAGAGAGGGTAGTGTTTGGAAACTCCTGTACTGTTGTTTGCAGATGATACTGTGTTGTTGAGTGAAGACGAAGGGGAGCTGCAAGGCTTGGTGGATGAGTTTGGGAGAGTGTGTAAGAAACGGAATCTAAAGGTGAATGTAGGGATGAGTAAAGTGATGGTCTTTGAGAGAGGTGAAGTCAGTGAATGTACAGCGAGGTTGGATGGTGAGGAATTGGAAAATGTGAGTACGTTTAAGTACTTGGGTAGTGTGATGAGTAAGGATGGAGGTTTGGAGGGTGAAGTGCTTGAAAGGGTACAGCAGGGAAGAAAGGTTGCTTGTTCCTTGAGAGCAGTGATAAGAAGCAGGGAAGTGAGCATGGAAGTGAAAAAGTTACTACATGACAGTATTGTGATACCAACTCTAACGTATGGAAGTGA
Source organism: Coenobita brevimanus (assembly GCF_032717465.1). NCBI lineage: Eukaryota > Metazoa > Arthropoda > Malacostraca > Decapoda > Coenobitidae > Coenobita > Coenobita brevimanus. The sequence goes on from NC_136974.1 coordinate 23,403,453, forward strand.
AGCTTGATCGTTGCTGGAAGGACACAAATCAAGAGAGCAGTGGAAATGAGTTATTTACGAGGAGCCTGTGGAGTCACATGGAGAGACAGGCTGACAAATGAGAATATAAAGAAGCGTTGTGGTGTGGATGCGGATGTGACAGGAAACGTTAGGAGGAATACACTGAGGTGGTTTGGCCATGTGGAGAGGATGAAGGGTGAGAGACTGACGAAGAGAGTGTATGTGAGTGAGTTGGAGGGGGGAAGAGGGACGGGGAGGCCGAGGATGAGATGGAGGGATGGGGTGGAGGGGTATATGAGAGGGGAGGGTGTGAGTTGGGAGCGGGGCAGTGAAATGGCGGGGGACAGGGCGACGTGGAGGCGATTTGTTTGTGGCCACCCCGAACGGGATTGAGGGTCTGGCAATATATATATATATATATATATATATATATATATATATATATATATATATATATATATATATATATATATATATATATATAAAACCGACCTATCTCCCTAAAAGTAAGAATGAATCCTGCCTCCCTTGCATAATTTACAGATGCTTGTACGGCAAATGCTCAAACGAAGTTGTACCCATTGTGCTACCTCCCCAAGCCTTCCCCCGTGCTACACGGGCATGCGGAAGCGCTCATGTCTGGACTGCCACAGTGTCATATATTATATATATATATATATATATATATATATATATATATATATATATATATATATATATATATATATATATATATATATATATATTGTATATAAATAGATAGATAGAATAGAAATAATGTACAGTTTGTGCCAAAAGTTACTTTACCTTACAGTAATTTAATCTGATTAACACAGTAATAGTACAACTAAAACACAGTTATATTTCAGGTTGCATATGCATTTGAGCTTTATTTATTTATTTATTTTTTCAATGAAATAATTAGAATGCAAGATGATGCACCTCCTCACAATGGTAGGAATGTGCGATATTTTCTCGGTAGCACTTTCGACACGTTGGTTGGAAGAAGGGGTACTGTTGAGTGGCATCCAAGGTCGCCTGACCTAATGCCATGTGACTTCGCAGTTTTGGGGATGATCAAAGAGAAGGTTTAGAAGACAGAACCTAGGAGTCTTCAAGAACAGAAAAAAAGAATAACAACGGAATTTGACAACCTGAAAAATTATCATGAGCTGAGAAGAATTTGTCACGCTGTGTGTAAATGGTGCCAATTATGTTTATGGGAAGAAGGAGGCCATTTTGAACTTTTTATTTGCTTTGTTTTTAATCTGATTGATGTACACCCATTAAAATAACTATCGGCACCCCATGCTTCGATACCCTTTCCAAGTATCATGGGCACAGAAGACGTGAATACGAGGTAATAGTTGGTACACCTGATTCTCCACCTTCCACTATAACCCCCCCCCTCCCCATCTCTCTCTCTCTCTCTCTCTCTCCAGATGTAGTATAACTCCCGTAGCTTCGTGTCATGTATAATGAATAATTCATAGTAATAGACATAATGCTCGGAGGAAAGTCGCAAAGCATTAATCCACTAGGTAATATAATAATCAAAGTGCTTTTATTCTGCTTGGCACCCACCGTAGGCTATCCTAGGTTGTTAGATGCGTTGTGATACAGTGACAGCCACCATAAGCAATTGTAAAATGGCTTGAAGATAAACTCAACTAAACACATCCATTTCCAAGGATCTATACTACAGTATCTCATCTCTGAGCAGCCTCATGTTCTTTTTTACATCTACAGCCTTCCACTAGAAGAATTTTGTTTTATTATTCCCTCCTTAGTACGAGTCTTTAATATCCGTTCTCCCTTATCAGCTGTTTCCTTTTTTTTTTTTTTTTTTTTATCTCCTGTCGTTTAATACTATACGTATTTTTACTGGAAATCTGTAACTGGAGCCAAGCTTTTTATAGGGCCTGCCTTTTATCCTCATTCACACCCAAGATCCTGCATCACAGCCTATTGTAGGACTAGGTTTATATTATTTAGTTATACTTCGACATTACTTTCACCAGGGACAGATTGGCAATCTCAACCATTAATGTAAAGCTATGACAAGAATTAACCACTACAGTATGCTATTCGACACAAAGAAATGTATTGGAAAATATGGTGAGCCTTAGTATTACCTATTAATAATGTCATTAAGTTAAAGGAAAAAGCAATAAAATTATTAAAATGCCACTAGATGAAATTAATGAACTTCGGCTGTAATCAAGGACTCATTGCATTTTTCCCTTAATTCAGTAGCAAGAAGAAGGCGTGCAGTGTGGCACTCTTGTTTCATTAGGTATTCAGCACACTAAAAAGCACGTACTAATTTAAATAATAAGGCATGATAACACGCCAGCCACAGTTTCATAAATGTGTAAAATACCGTAAATGATGTTTTAGTGTGCTAGAAATTGGGATTTCCTCGCCAAAATGACAAAGCTGCCATTACACACAACGGAGTACTCAGACCTAGGACTCATTCAAAGTGGTTCATGGTTCTTTCGTAACACTTCTTACATAGCGATTTATTCTGCACGTTACACAACAAAATCCTGGTTTTAAAAATTTTTGAAATTTATGTTGATAAACTCTCTAAGTAGCGTAGAAGACTGATAATTATAGGCAAAACAAATTGCATAAAAAGCAGTGCTACGAAGCCTTCGATGCCACTATGAATACGGACCTAAGCCTCAGCTGATCAGGGATACCAACCTGGTACATTAGCTCAAGAGTTTCTTTTCAGATCTATCGTCCAGTGTGTCATATTTTAACTCGCTAAAAGAGTGAAGTTAATTTTTTTAGTGGATGAACACTTCATTCAGTTGAAGTATTTTTGGTGTACACTATATTTAGTTTTAAATATAATTGTGTTAATAAACTAATATTATGGTAAAGTAACGTTGGGCCCACTCTGTATATATATATATATATATATATATATATATATATATATATATATATATATATATATATATATATATATATATATATATCGAGCCTCTGTGGTACAGTGGTAGAGTGTGCATTTTCGTACATGTGTGGACCAGGGTTCACGCACCGCCAGGGTAACAAACTTTGGGAGTGTTCACCCGGCCACTTACTACTTTGGTGGACGCAAGGGGTGCTGTGCTTGAACCAGTGTCGCTTACTATAAAGTATGCTTGCACCCATTCGGCTTGCGCGGGACAATTACATTTGGTATACAGACTACACACACATCCAAAGCCACTCCAACACTACAATTACACTTACAAGCACTTCTCACCCTACATACAGTCTCTACCAGACAGCTTAATCCACATGGTAGAGACTACATTGGCTGTATCGTCCCGACTTTGGTCGGGATAGGCCAGTCCTGCAATGGACACTCAAACGGCTGCTGCTGCTGATATATATATATATATATATATATATATATATATATATATATATATATATATATATATATACTACTGCTTTTCCTTAAAAATTTGAGGACTTACTAATAGCCTTTCCATCACGAAATGTTAGCAAATATCATAATTTTTGTGTCCATATTGTTACTGAGCCCACAATGACCAACTCACACCAAAAAGTCGAAAAAAAAATCGAATATTTTCAATTGTCGCGATATCCGACAATTTCGTTCCTTCGCATCGCATGAGACAGCCAATTTTTTTGCTTGGTATTTTTCTGACATTTCCTGGACTTTGGGACCTAATGCATGAAGAATTAGGTCGATATATATTACCGTTCTCGTGAGATGTATATATATACAGTATATATATATATATATATATATATATATATATATATATATATATATATATATATATGCCCCTCCCTGTAAAGCAATTAACTCTAAGCCCTTGGCCACCCCGTTTGGGATACATGGCGTCTGGCAATGAATGAATGAATGAATATATTTATCTATATATCTATATACAGTATATGGAACAAATTGCCCACAAATGTAGTAAACTGCGATACAGTACTAACCTTTAAATATCACTTAGATAAGTATCTGTTTTCTGACCCCCAGCTAAGTTTGTTCACTCCTGAATAACATACTTCTGTGAAGTAATGGCTACAAAACTATAGGAAAGTGTTTCCAGTCCCATGAAGCAAAATACTTCTTCTTCAACAGAGTCATAAATATCTGGAATAGAATTACTTTTACCAGCTATGAGGAAGTTCGTTCTCCTCTTGTCTACAAGACACCCGGCAAATTTAACATACCCGTGAATAGCTTTGCTTTACGTCATAATATATTTATCAATTCGTTTAATACATATAAAGCAATATAAGCACAGACTAGGATCTACACAGTTAGCCTTGAGTTAACGGTCACTACTCTTACTTTCGACCTGTAATGGGCTGTGGATCACTGAGGTTCCCTGATAGTTAATTGACCACCATCGGGATCTTTTTTAATGTACCAGGGCCGCTGCTTCAGGAGGTAACTTGTATACTGGTCCCACATGGGAAAGTTCCTTGTCACAGTGGAGTGAATGGAACTGGGGCCTGATTGACTGCTGCCTATCTTAAAAGTGCTGGGTAAGGCTGCCGCACCACCCCTGAACATCCACATTGTGCAATTTCCACAGTGTCTACAGACTCCCATTCAACATACCCGTACATAATGTCAGGCCTTAGTTATTTATTTATTTGATTACTCGTTTTACTTAATTATTTTCTCTTTCAGGTCATTTAAACTGGTGGCTTATAGATTACAGTATTATTGTGTAACTTTTTCTTTTCAGGCTTTCCTATGAAATTTCCAAATCAGATTTTCCATACCGCATGGTGGTCCTTTTCACTTTTTCCTGGTGGGTTTGGAGGCTGGGGGAGCTTTCTTGCTTTACTATCCTTGTCCTTCAGCATGTAGAAGTGGATCTCGTAGTCATAGTCTATTCCGTAAGAAACAGCCTTGAAAAGACCATAAGGTCTATTACTGTTTGCTTTCCTTTGTATTCATTTGTATCTCGTCATTCTTATCAGTCATCACCATCATCATCATCAACACTCAGTCTTATATCTCTGAATCACTATTACAATCATCACCATCATCATTATCGTTGTCACACCATCTTAGATATCTGCATCGCTGTTACAGTCATCGCCATCATCATCACCACTCAATCCTTTATCTCTGCATCACTATTGCAATCATCACCATCATCATTACCATTATCATTCCATCTTAGATACTGTATCTGCATCATCGTTACAGTCATCGGCATCATCATCATCATCATCACCACTCAATCCTATATCTCTGCATCACTATTACAGTCATCACAATCATCATATTCATTAACACTCCATCTTAGACATTGCATCACTGTTAGTCATCGCCATCATCATCACGATCATCATCATCATCATCATTACCCAGTCCTATATCTCTGTATCACTTTTACAGTCATCATTATCATCATCATCATCACCACTCAATCCTATATTTCTATATCACAAATACAGTCATCGTCATCATCATCATCATCATCACTCAGTCCTGTATCTCTCATCATCATCATCACTCAGTCCTGTATCTCTCATCATCATCATCATCATTCAGTCCTATATCTCTGCATCACTATTACAGGCATCATTATTATTATCGTCATCATCATCATCATCATCATCACCATCATCATCATCATCATCATCAGTAAATCTTTCGTCTTTATATAAAATCAAATCATTACCACCCTCATCATCACTACATCTTCCATCTTCATATTAAAACTAATCAGTTATCATCTTCAACATCATCATCATCAGCAGCAGCAGCAGTAGCAGTAGCATTTGCCCAAAATCATCACTGTCATCACTAAGTCCTCTGTCTCCACAACATCCCCACCACAATCACCATTACCATCATCATCACCATTGCTATTAAGCCATCCTCTCCAACTAGTCATCCAACATCACTCCCACCCACACCCCCATCTGCCCATCATCAACATCATCACCATCAACATCTTTATAATCATCAGCATCAGCATATCACAACCATACTCCTGGGCGGCTTCAACATGATAGTTCTCAAATTATATTCCAGCTGACATCAGACAATTTTATTTTTCTTGGAAGGAAAATCGTAGTGAAGGATTAGAAACAAACTCCACTAACCTGTTCCGTACGAGAGTCCTCCCTTTACCTATGTAATGTGATCTTGATTGAACGTTGATAAAAAATGATTTGTTATTCTTTCTGGCACCAGATGATTTTATTCAGTTTTTGAAAGTCCCTCGTAGTAATGATGTTAGTGAGTCTTCTTGGGCGTTTCAGTTCGAGGAGTATCTCTCATCCAGAATAAATTAATCTTGGGGTTAACAAGCATAAACTTAACTAGACGTGGTTGTATTTCCAAGGATAAGAGGAGAATGTTGGTCGCTCGGCTTCTAAATATCGTCTGCGACGTGAAGTAGAGGAAAGTAAAATCTCAGCCCATCTCTCAGTCTCAAATAAGTGTGTGTGTGTGTGTGTGTGTGTGTGTGTGTGTGTGTGTGTGTGTGTGTGTGTGTGTGTGTGTGTGTGTGTGTGTGTGTGTGTGTGTGTGTGTGTGTGTGTGTGTGTGTGTGTGTGTGTGTGTGTGAAATAATGTTTGTTTGGCAATAAGAAAATAGACGGCCTTTCAGTATTAAATCTCTTTTCTTGTCAGCCAGCTAAACATTCTATTCAGGCTGCCATTAAAGATATAGAAACTGCAGGAAGTTATTCTTTGGATGTCTCTGACAAAAAATAATAATAATAATACTTTATTAAAACATGGATTCCAATTATCAGACGTTACCAAGATACAGTTACTGATGACGTGATTGGTGGAAATGGTCTCCTTCGAAATTCACGCATAAGGCCGCCAGTTATTGTAGCTCCTCAACGGTTGAGGATTTTTTCCATATTGTTCTTACATTATTATTCTTAATTAAATTCAAAATAACGTCTTGTTGGACACCCTGCATATGTACGGGCTGTGCCTGGTTGTATGTCGAAATATCTGTCTGTACATATATTTACGTCTATCAACAAATGTATTTATTTCTCTCTCTCTCTCTCTCTCTCTCTCTCTCTCTCTCTCTCTCTCTCTCTCTCTCTCTCTCTCTCTCTCTCTCTCTCTCTATATATATATATATATATATATATATATATATATATATATATATATTTGTTTATTTATTTAATGCTATATGCCTGAGTATCAACATAACTGTCGATCCCTGCCTGTGAAGAAGTAAGTCTTTCAGTGGTGTGGTTTGACTGAGATGACTGGGTTAAGGTTAGGTCAGGCTCAGCTATGCCAAGCTTACTATGGCTGAAGACCAGGCTAAGACAGAATGAGGGGTTACGCAAACAATGTCGGCAGTATTGGTACGAAAACTCCTTTTGATGTTGACCATTTTTTTAGAAGACAAATTTTTCTTCCAGTGGGCTTGATCAAAACCTTGCTCGAGTGAAACTTTCTTCGTCAACATATGCTTGTTATCATAATATGTTTGGTGAATAATACTATTTATAATACCAGAAAATAAGGGAGTAAGTTATTATCTTGGCAACTCCTTCTGTCATATAACATTATTGATACAGACCTCCACCACGCAATAATATCAAACTTTGGAAGGATCTCTCATACTATGAAGTTACTGAGGACCATATCTAACCCTCCCTGTCTGAAAAATCTCTGTTGATTTGAATTAAATCAAGTAAAGGTAAGCAAAATTAATATATCAAGGATGTACTTGGCTGAATGGGTTGTCCTTAAGTCGAGTTTGGTCAGGTTATGCAAGTATTGGGTTGTTAGTTCAGCTTTCGTTTGGGTTTAATATGTTTAGTTAACTTTCCTCTAATCTGAGCTATACTTTGTTAAAATGAAATTATGGTATACCATTTTATATAAAGCTAGGTCTAGTAAGGTTATGTGAGTAGCGTGTATACTATATTCACTCCCTTCCAGTTTAACTTGGTCTAATGTCATCTCTCCCTATTGAACGCTGGGCTGTAACAAAAGATTAACACAGGCGTGTGATACTATACGAAAACAGTGCTGTGGAAATGATGTAGAGCCATAGAGTTGCCCTATTCTGCCACTGAGTAGCGGGAAACAAGTTGCAAAAGAATGCAAATCTCCTCCATGTTAACGTGAACAAAGAATATGTAAAGTCAGGTGTGCTCAGTAGTGGTGAGGGTAATATTATGAAAGGGTAATATTCGTTGTGAAAACAATGAGATGTGCCCCACTGGCCATGAAAGAAGCAATAGTATTCACGTGGTTAAATGAACATGGGGTAAGGTAGATAATTCCAGTTTGTACTACGCAATAATAGGCAGAGTTAAAAGCAGCGAGAGTAATATCAAAGTTTTACAATGGATACAGTTCGTCCACCTTAACTTGGAGATTTTTGTCGCTATACATCTGATATTTTATACCTCAGTGGTAAAATATGGTAGTTCCGTGCCCTATATCCTCTCCATAGCAACCGCTAATTCACAACTGGCATTATTAATCTCTTGTTAGAGCGTCACAGCTCCCAGAGAGCACAGTAATGAAGCGCCCGAATTAGACCTTTACAAGTGACCTTCGTCTTTGATCGATGAACACTACAATTAATCACTACTGTCTCTCTACCCACATAATGTATGCGCCAGGTTAGTTCCACACTGGATCAAGCATTCATAAGATGATGCCATACTTTGAACTATGATCTTGACTCGTGACCTTGACCTTTAATCAATATGCAACAGAATCGAATCATTTCGCTCCAGAACCACACAATATGCCTGTTCCTATTTCGATTCAAAGCAGTTAAAGTATTATTGAAGTTTTTCCTCGGTTAAAAACATGCATGAAAATGGAGTCCGCCAAAACAGCTGCGCCGTCACAGTTACAAACAAGGACTCACTTCGCACCATTCTTTATCGTACACTTATGTGAAAGAGTGAAGAAAAGAAACAGTCCTACTCCTCCAACCGGCCTAGTGAGAAAGAACGGTATTACGCATCGCAGTTTTCCAAGCAACAAAGAGGGAATACATTTTTTTCTCCAAGTTGCTAAAGTCTACATTCTGGACAACAGTTCTCTCTCTCTCTCTCTCTCTCTCTCTCTATCTATCTATCTATCTATCTCTCTCTCTCTCTCTCTCTCTCATTTTTTTTTACTTGCAATACTGTGACAAATGGAGGGGAACCGTGCACTCTTTTCTATGTTGGCAAATCTGACAAAAAAAAAAAAAAAAGAAAAAAAAAAATACAGACATCACTCCCATGAAATATACAAGATTGGCTCCGAACATTTCTCATCTCTATAACTACCTCGGCCGGACAGAGTCCGGAGAGGCATTGTTTTTGATCGAGTTTGTCTGTTTCCAACATTATGAAAAAACGGGTGATTGGAATTACATGAAATTCTCTGATATGATGGCACTTGTCTCCAAAGGAACTGCTTTCATTGTGGAGGTAATGTCTTCAAGTTTGAAAGATGAAACGGAAGGTCAGGGAGTTTCATAGGGCGAGTTCCTGAATGTGAAAGTAGTTGCGCCATTACCGTAGACTTTATTTAGGAGTTTCAGAGGGCAAGTTGAAATTAAGGTTAGCTGTGACATTAATTGTTTGCTGACACTAAATGGCAGTACTGAATCAGTATTTAACAGCACTAAAATAACTGTCGTCGGGTGCGGTATGTTATGCTTCACACCACCCATACTTCAACTGAAAAGACAAAAGAGACCGACAGGGAGAAAAGAACCACGCACCTCCTTCTATATCGGTGACGCACCTCCTTCTGTATCGGTGAATATTGTTTCTTTCTTAACAAAATATAGTTGGCATTCTGGACAGCCCATGTCTACTGTTTGTTCATGAAAGAGTGTGGCAACGAAAGGGAAACCACAAACCTTCTTTTCTTTTAAAAGCCACCTTGTGACAGTGAGCCCTTTTATATTTCCTTTACAGAGACCTCAGACAGAGAATGTAGTCCCTTTGTGGATAAATTTTCTGGACAATCATTCTCTATTCTTCCATTGCCAAAAGCAAGTTGCAGAGAATAACAGTGTTCAGATCAAAAGAATACAGGAAACGAATTCTTTCTTACCCAGCAAAGATAACATACTGGACAACACTTCTTCAGGACATATGAGTATATATTCTGACAAGTGAGAATGACAGTGAGAAGCAAAACAGCCTTTTTATTAATTAGACGAAGCGCCGTGAAACAAATTTCAGCTCTAGAGGCCGTTGACAAAGATAGATCACATATGAAGCTTTTTTTTTTTTTTTTTTCATGTTTTGACACGAGACACGAAAAAAATAAATGAGGGTGTAATCAGAACAATACATCATCGCGCTTCCTCTATTCGTCAAGCGTGACGATGCCCAGTGACAAAGAATTCAGTTCTCGCAGCTACACTGGGGTAATACGAGTATTTGCCCTCTTCTCTATAAAAGAAAGTACTCAATATGGACAACCTTCTCTACTTCATATTCGCAAAATGAGTGAGAGAAAACAAAATCTCCTCCTGCTGTCAGCCAGTTTTCGGCAAAGCCCCGTGCCCTAGATTTCGGCTTTTGCGGCTGCACACACCCAAAGCACCTTATATCAAAAGATGAATGATTATGACAGACAGAGAAGACACACTCATATTCAATATCAGCCACTCAAGAGACAAATGCTAGGGACACATATTTCAGCTCTCATGGCCACAAATAGGCTAGGTTTCTCTCGTCGATAAAACATAATTACATTCTAAATGTTCCCTTACGAAACAGTAAAGGTCATTTGTTGCTAAGTACTTCTGTAGTCATCTTAATCGGAAATGAGAGTTATGAAAAACGACAAAACTCCTTCTTCCTGTCAGCCAGCCAGTGAGAAAAAACCATGGCATAGACTTCAGCTCCCGTGGCCACAGATAGTGAATGTTTTTCTTTTTGTCAATAGACCATAGTTCGCATCCTAGACGTCTTTATTTTCTGATGGTAAAAGAAAGTCATAGAAAAATACATTCTTCGATTCCTGCATAAGCCAGCTTCAAATCCATAACAAGATCTGAGCTCTGAGAGCAGAAGGGATGCCGAGCGCACTTTTGTGTGTGTGTGTGTGTGTGTGTGTGTGTGTGTGTGTGTGTGTGTGTGTGTGTGTGTGTGTGTGTGTGTGTGTGTGTGTGTGAGAAAGAGCGACGGCTGAACCAAAAGTTTTTCTATTTCCGACTTCCATTCCTGAGAGTTGAGTTGTGGGATGGGATGCTCGCTGTGACAAATTCACACTCTCTCACATCATCTTATTCCCTATGTTAATCGGATTTTCTTGTTCTGTATTAATTCTCTCTCTCTCTCTCTCTCTCTCTCTGCTCCTGTGATAGCAGAAAAACGAAAAAAAAGTGACGTGACAAGAACGGGAAAGCAATGAAAGAAGATATATGTGAGAGGAAGAAAAAGAGTGAGCAAGAGAAGTGATAGAAACAAGGGTGAATAGCACGCAAAGTTGGAGGAGAGGAGTGTAATGACTGGGATGGATGAGGGGGGGTGTCTGAATTTTGAAATGGGAGATGAGGGAGAGGATTTTCAGACGAGAACGTAGGAGAGGAGGTAGGTAAGTAGTGGAAAACGATATAGAGGAATTCTGAAGATACAAGTGAGTAGAATTAATCTAACAGCACTGATAAGAGAGGAAAAGGAATTTTATGACAGAAGAAAATGCCAGACAAGAAGGAAACGGGAGAAATAAAGAGACATGAGACAGGAGGGAGAGTCATCAAAACAAGTAGAAGAGATAAGAATGGTAAACAATGTGAGAGGTAATTGAGGAATGGGAGAGGTAATTGATATCAGATAGCTTGGGAGAGGTAAGAGGAAGTCAAAGAAATGACAGGGAGTGAGAGAAATGACAGAGAGCGGGAGTAAAGCGAGGGAGTGAGTGATAAGAGGCAGTGGGAGAAATGAAGACTGCAAGAGAAGGAACAGAGTATGAGAGAGACGCCAGGAAGGAAAAAGGAGATGAATCATTGTTATGTCAGAGGCATAGTTAGGTAAGATAAGCTATTGACAGGTCGAGGTGGAAGTGACAGGCAAGTTTTGTTTAGTTTAGGTTAGGTCATAAGGAGGCTGCGAAGCGAGTTAAGGTTATGGTGCACCGCCTGGCACTTCTTTAACGGTATATGAGTCTGGAATTCTCCTTTTGTTCTCTCTCTCTCTCTCTCTCTCTCTCTCTGTGTGTGTGTGTGTGTGTGTGTGTGTGTGTGTGTGTGTGTGTGATACAGTATGAATAGTAAAGTTCCTGCAGTATAATGTTTAGATAGTATGGTGTAGTTTGGTAGTGCTTTGATCTTTAATACAAAATGTTTTGTACACACACACACACACACACACACACACACACACACACACACACACACACACACACACTGAATGGTGAGCGATATCGGAACTACAGGCTCAACTATTCTTATGTTTATCAGAGTGAATCGGGTAGCCTGATTTTATCGAAAAGCCATAAAAATGATGACAGTCAACAATTAACCAGTCTTGTTTCTTATCCAAGGCTCGACCTAACATAGCCTAAGTTATCTTAGTCTAAGCTTGATTCTGATACCAACCTCGATCTGACCTAATATGTCATTTTGGTGACCTTGACCTTGACCTCATGTGCCCATTTTCTAACTCGGCCAAAATTGTGGCCATATCTTGTTACCCTGAAGGTTTCATGTTGATAGCTCAAGCCGTTCCTGACATATAATGGGAACACACACACACACACACACACACACACACACACACACACACACACACACACACACACACACACACACACACGCGCACACACACACACACACACACACACACACACACACACACACACACACAGAGGAAGGCAAAGACATTATCGTTTCGCCTTCTAAAGGCGGGCCATAACAGATGACGTAAGGATTTCCGAAGCGACTAAACTCAGGAATTGGAAAAATGGAAAAAGTAATATAAACCAAGAATGAAGAGGCGGTGATGGTGTTGGCGGATGTTTAAAAGAAAATAGGAAGAATACGTGTTCGAGAGTTATTTGAGGATGAGAGACCCGAGGAGGTGGATGCCGTTAAGTATGCTGATCAAGGACCAGTAAGTAAGGAATACAAGGGAAACATGCACTGAGAAAGATGAAAAGAAACACTGTGTAAGATGATGGTGTCGTCATGGAAATGCTTCGGGCTGTGGGAGATTTTGCAGTAAAGCAGGATACTATGATTGCAGATAAGATTTATGATACAACCCGAGTTATGAAGCAAATTTGGAAATCCATATCAGTTAATATACCAAAGATTCATGAAACACGAGAGTGCAAAAAGCATAGAATGGTAAGTATTATGAATGAGGCCACATAGTATGACGAGTAATAATGAACTGAATAAGAAAAAAATTTGGGAGGTGTCTGATAAGCAATAGGGATTTTTAAAAGGAAAGGCAAAGGAACTAGGAATACCATTTTTGTGTTGAGAATGCTTATTGAGAGAGTGACTGAAAAGCAGGGGTACCAATCTTTGTGTTTTGTTGTCTATGAGAAGGCATTTGATGGACGAAGGTATGAAGAACTGATTCAAATACTACAGGTATTTAGAGAGTTGGAAGAGATTTGAGCATAACTAAGAATGTGTGTTGGTAACAAAATGCTGCAGTACGAGTGAAAGGAGAGGAAAAAGAGTATCAGAGGATGGAGAGAGAAGTATGCTAGGGATGTAATTTGTTTCCTGATCTTTTTGCTTTGTATAATGACAGCATGCGAAGAGAAATAAAGGAATGTGAAGGTGTCAGTTTTGAAGGCCATAATATCATAAATTTTTGCTATACCAGTGAAACTGCTCTCATCGTGGATTCCAAGGAGAAACTACAACATATAGTGGATGTGATGGAGAAAGCAAGTACAAGAACAAGTTTAACATAATGCCAGTAAAACAGGAGTGATGGTCGTGTCAAAGCGAGGAAATGTACCCAGGATCAATTTTGCTATTGGAAATAGGTTCTTAAATGTCGAGACCAACTGCCTAGCCCCGGGCTCCTACGCTTCTCATGGGGCAATGTAGGATTGGATGATGGATGGATGGATGGAAATAGGTTAGCCAAGTGTAAGAATTCTCTTACCTCGCAAGTGCATTAACTCTGGATGGTCGATTTGATCCCAACCTCCATTACTGAACACCGACACTGTTGGTTTGTTCAAAGCTCTGACATATTACGTCTCTTCGCATTCATACTGAATCGCCTTCATCTCACTCATCGCTACGGTTTCTCTTCTGACGTTCCTGGCCCTCTTTCATCATCCTTACTCCTCTTGCGCTCTCCTTTCTAGCCCGTCTCATGTCTCTTCCTCGACTGTTCCTGCTTCAGTTACATAACTCACTCCCCTTCAGCACATCCATCCCCTTCGTCCTCTTCCACTCCTCGACACATTGTTATTAGTTAAAAAGAAAGAAAAAACGTAAACTTATCGCACAGAGATCACAAAATTCTGGATTTTATACAAAAGATGCAATTACAAGACAGTGTTCCGGATAATTTCGATTTCCTTTTCCTTGTAGGTATCAGCACATTTATGAATCACGCGCGTAACCAAGGCATCTATTTGCATATATCTGTCTCCCTGTTCTTCTGTCTATCTCTCTATCTATCTGTCTATCAGTCTATCTATTTGTCTACCTATATCTATCCATTTATCAGTCTGTCTATCAATCTATCTATCAATCTATCTATCTACATCTGTCTATTTATCCATCTTTCCATTTATATATATATCAGCAGCAGCAGCAGCAGCAGCCGTTTGAATATCCACTGCAGGACCGGCCTACCCTGACCGAAGTAGGGACGATACAGCCAATGTATCTCTACCAAGTGGCTTAGGCTGTCTGGTAGAAATTGTATGTAGGGTGAGAAGTGCTTGTAAGTGTAACTGTAGTGTTGGAGTGGCTTTGGATGTGTGTGTAGTCTGTGAACCAAGTGTAATCGGCCCGCGCAAGCCGACTGGGTGCAAGCATACTTTATAGTAAGCGACACTTGTTCAACCACAGCACCCCTTGTGTCCGCCGATGCAGAACGTGGCCGGGTGAAGACTCCCTAAGTTTATTACCCTGGCTGGGCGCGAACCCTGGTTTACCCGTGAATGAAACGCACACACTACCACTGTACCACAGAGGCTCCATACTGTATATATATATATATATATATATATATATATATATATATATATATATATATATATATATATATATATATATATATATATATATATATATACAGTATATACAAAGGAAATTGGCGAGAAAAAATATGCGAATAAAATATTCAGTTTTCAGTGCTAATTTTCTCAGAATACAGACATCACCTAAAAAAAATAATTACATCCAGCTCAACATATCGCTGCAGCATACAGTTATTTATTTTGCATTTCAGATCATTTTCTCTTGCTGAATGTGACATTAACTTACTGTATTATTTTCATTGAGATTTAAATATCTGTTGTGATACGGGAATATGCCTAACAATATAATGACTTATGATCATATTCGTGATGGATTAGGAAGGTTCACAGCATTTTTTATTTTGAGATTCTCATGGGACATTTCACTTTGTTATTTGCTAGCATGCCACTCTAACCTTTCTAACGTCGACATAGTTTGCATGAGTAACATATCGCAATATGATTAGGCATCTCGAAATTAATGGGTCTTGAATTTGTATATCTGTTGTTCTGTTCTTCTTGAAAGGTACAGAAAGGTACACATATGCTGTCTTTTATCCTATGGCTCTACCTTTTTAAAAATGTACATAATATATTTTTTACTGGAAAAGTAGTTACCAGTCAAGAAGGATACAACCTTCAAAGCTCAATTTACCTTATGCTAAGATATGATAATGATCGTTGACGCCTCATGGCTTACACATTTCTTTGTTTAAATCTTGACATCATGGAAAGAAGCTAATGATTAAAGAGAAGGTGAACTTTGGTCTTCAGTCATCTTCCTTTCTCTCTCTCTCTCTCTCTCTCTCTCTCTCTCTCTCTCTCTCTCTTGTAGGTAGTGTTATTTCATTTTTGTTGTGTTGTTGAAATCATAGAATTATCGTACAAAACATACGACAGTAAGAAATGCTATATACGTTGTACCGAAGGTAAACTTATGGCATGTACGATAATCATCATAGTTAGATAAGCACATCACATTAACTCTTTAATGGATTACCTGCTGTATGATAAAATGTTCTAAATTTCTTCTGTTTTGGAATATAAGCTCATCATATAGTCTTCTTAGATTATAAGCAGAATTTACAGGTAAAAAATATTTCTTGTGTATTTTTTGTAGTTTCCCAAATTCGGAACGTCGGGATTGTATGCTCCAAATATTACCCCCAAAGGAATATAGAAACAACCTTCTTCCTATTTCAGTTCTTTCTATCAGGGGTGGAAATGAATTATGCTGTCATGATGATATTAAACTCAAGTTTATTTCACTAAATTCTTTATACTAAACACTGAACACTCTTGAAATACCCAAATTACAACTCACCACATTCCTATTTGCCACATAGTTATTTCATCACACATTTTACTTTTGGTGGAGGGACTCACTGCACCGTTTATGTGTTCTTTTTTCACATTTCGTGCACTTCAGCCGTGTGTTCTTCATGCATAAAGTGCATCTACGTTGCGAACATGTCTCCAAAATGTGATGACTCCATCATGTCTCCGCTTTGGCTGGGAGCACCAATGGCCCTCCAGATCTCTTCCTCATCTCTTCAATCCTTATCATGCCTCATGCAATTTTTCTCCTGAACTTAATGTGTGTTGTAGCTACAGATTCATTGATATGTTGATGGAACCTACAGGCAGCTACTATTGGCATGTTCAGTATGTCTGAAAAAATATTCCACCACCACTTCTTTGAACATAGTCAATGTCTGTAGGAGGCCAACACTCTGTCACAAACAACACTTCTCAATCCTTTATTGAACATTTTGGTGAAGTACGGCTGGGAAACTAGCTTGTTACTTTCTTTCTTCACACGCCTTTCTGCTGCCTGAAGTGGATTCACACCATAATAGTTAGCAACTGTCACAGCAGAGTTGTCATTCCACTTCACACACGCTACAATACCATCTGAACTGTAGTCAAAATATCCTCACTCACTTGTTTCAACTTCACTCTTTGGAGAGGACAGCGCCCTGTTTTGCTTTCACGAATGGTTCCACGGGCTCGACTATCCTTTTCAGCCAATTCTGTCAGGAATTTGTGGGTTGTGAAAAAAATTATCAAAGAACACAACATGTTGGTTAGCCTTCTCAACTGTCTGCAACATTTCACTGACAACATAGGATCCCAGTGGTAACTTATTGTCCTCTTTACCCAGTAGATGGAGAAGTTGTATGGATAGCCATTGCACTGCACGGCGTCCACATCTTGTAACCAAATCTTACTGGCTTGTTCTTTATGAATAGTTTTGCACTGTGATGAACGTGATAGGGAATCATAGCTTCATCAATACTCAGAAACTCGTGGAATACTCCAAACTGCTGACAATTCTTTTTGAACATTTCAAGCGAAAACAACACTTAGGCCATCTTTGAGGCAGCCAAGTTACTATTATCAATAAGGTGCAGATACCTCTTGATGTTTCGAAAGCTGTCCCTGCTAATTGATTTTGCCAAACTCTCGAGCAACCATGTCTTCACTTGTGGACCAGTAATCATTTTTGGATGGCAGACTGTGAGATCTACTTATGACCAACAGTCCCAACAATTTGCACATCTCTTGCTCAGTAACAAGGAACATTGAATTGTTGTCTCTCACTGCATACAAATTGTTTGTTGAGTCAGGTGCTTGAAAATTTCTGGCCCAAGAAATATTCTAATTATTTCATATGGTACCTTGCCACAGTGCTCCTCATCCACCTCTGACGGAGCAGAGTGGGATTGTGGAGACAGCTTTTCATTCTTCCTCCATTGCTGAGTTTCTCCTTTATCACTCTCGTCTGTGCTATCTTCCTCTTCTACGTCATTGTGAACTTCTAGTTCACTATTAACTTCATCTGGCATCCAGTTTTTTGTCGAACATATCATCGTTACCCTCCTCATCACTGTTGGTAACCTAATCTGCAGCAGGAGACAGAAGCACCACGTCCACTTTGTGACTCTTATTTCTCTCAGCAGCATCTCTGACTGCTTGAAGATATCTGAATCGTGACACCATTCTTCCAGAAATGAAGAAAAGAACAGTATCCTTGACATCAGTATGGATTAATTATGAAGCTGATGAACAGGAATACTGATACCATCTGTGAGGTAATATAATAACAGGAAATCACTACTAATAATCGCACACAATAAATATGAAATGGAGGAGTGAAGAAAACGAGCTTTTCTTTTAATCCTCAAAACACTCACACATCAAGTTAAACAAATACACAAACAATCAGATATGTAGCAATCACTGGCATGACATCACATAATGCATGGCAGAAAACAAAATGAACCAACCTGTACAATAATGATGTGTCCATTACCTTGAGATCTGCGTGTGAGGCCGAGTGAATATATAGTAATACTCAAGGCAGGGCCAGTGAGCTTCTATATCTTGGGGAAGTCCAGTTTCAGCAAGTACAGTGTCAGCTTGTTTCAGCCTACAAGGCAGCGATGAAGCAGTAGACTTGAAACCTGCCTGTTCCTGTATGAACATGGATAAATTTTATAGGATACCATGCCAACGTTGCCATTTTGGGAACATCAAAAATATCTTACTCTATCATTACAATGTTATGCTCTTTTAGTCTATTGATGATTAAAAGTGGGATAATACTTTCTAAGGAAATACAAGATACATATTTCCTGAATATAGACTAGAGATTTTATCAATAAATAATTAAAGAGCAAAAATACCTAGAGAAGTAAAAAATCGTGAAAAGTTGAAGAGGTATTACGGCTGGTAAAAAATAATATATACATATATTTCAGTTTATATGATTAAACACCAGTGAAGTTATTTTTACACTCAGAGTAAAAAGAATCATTAAATAAATGATTTGTTATTAATAATTATTTTAACGTTACCAAAATGGGAACGTTAACCCTCAAAATGTTAAGTCTCTTGATTTCCTCTGACTCTTTCGCGGTCGAATAAAATGAACAGGCTTTAGCTATAGCAGAATATTTCAGCTCTCCAAAAATAATGAGGAGGATAATAACGCTAGTAATTACTTTCAGGTCGTAGGTGGGGGCGCTCACCATCCACTCTCTCGATGTAGTGCTGCTCTCGGGTGTCTGTCCTTTCCTCTCCTCCCATCCTCTTCTTTCTTTCCTTCATTCTTTCCTTTTCCTTCTGCTTGTGGGTGACTCTACAGTGAGTAACAAGCCAAATGGTTTCCTGTACACCAGCAAATCATTTACTACGCTGGGTGGTAACCATATAACCAAATTTTGGCGCCTGGTGATTTAGTGGGTAATTATGGTGCTCCAATCGGATTGAGCCGGTGAAGGTTTATATCAAAGGGATGGTTGGGGTTTATTGCTCATGTAATGTCATTCAGGGATGAGTGAGGCTGGTCACTCTTATCTTAAATGTCAGGACCAACTTGCCTAGCCCCGGGCTCCTATGCTCCTCATGGAGCAACGTAGGACTGGATGATGAATGGATGGATGGATGGAATTGCTTTCAGGCTGCATCGAGTTACTCCCTGCTGAATACAATGCCTTGGTGTCAGATGGAACAAACTATTGGAGTTGGTAACTTCATGTTATGAATAATTTTACCGTTTTTCCCCAATCTTCCATATCTCTTTTCATATATTGAGTATCCTCCTCCTACCTCATTCACTCCACCATCCTCTCATAGTCATCCCACCGAATTGTTTGCTTTCCCAATATCTGACCCTTCACCTTCCCTCTCATCTCTCTCGCTACTTACACTTCCCTATTTCCCATTTCAGTTGCCCCGTGTCCTCCTTCCCCTCCTCCTGTCTCTGCATCCTCATCCTCCGCATCCTACTGTTCCTCGTTCTGCAGCTCCTAAGCCCCATATTCATCCCCTTTCCTTTCCATTACTATCTATTCTCATTTTTCTGTCTCCTTAATATATCCTTAATATTATTCATTACTTTCTCGTCTGTGCAGCTTTTCTTCCTTTTCCATTTATCTCACTTCGGACACAGGTAGACTCAAAGCTACCTATCTGACTACTTGGCAAGATAAGTAGCTATATATATAGGTCAGAAGCAGAGCGCCTGACTGGAGACCGAAGAGTCGAGAGTTCGCGCTGCGCCTGGATAAGCTGCCATGCCGGGAGATGAAGTGTTCTCCTGTCACCTGGCTGGTTGTAGCCGCCGTGGCTCAGTCGGTTAGAGCGCTCTGACCAAGGAGTCGGAGGCTCGAGTCCACTCAAGGGTCACTGGTAGACATCAGGAGGAGCATTCGGTCATAAACTGCTACACGGTCCAAAACCAAAGTCCTCTGCCCAGGCACAACACCTTAGCCCTTGTCGAAAACAGGGGACACGGCATAAAACTCTCTCTCTCTCTCTCTCTCTCTGTCTATGTACACACATATATAAACATTGGTCTCATGTACCATGTTTCGTACGACCCATTAATGGCCAAAGTCAAGAGTCGACGTCAGCGTCAAGGTCAAGGCATGACGTTAAAGTTATACAGTAATACGACTGCCTTTAGTTACACTTTTCTTGTACAGCATGATATATCTTATGTAAAGATTCCTCTCTCTCTCTCTCTCTCTCTCTCTCTCTCTCCTCTTCCTCCTCCTTCCCCTTCTTCTTCTTCTTCTTCTTCTTCCTCTTCTTCTTTCTCTTCTTCTTCTTCTTCTTCTTTCTCCCTCTCCCAAGCAAACTAATAACCAACTTGTACAACATATTTTGCCGTACTTCTCCTCGCTCCACATTTTCTTGCTCCTGACATTCTTCTTCTCTCTGTGTATTCCTTTCCTTATAACCGTTCCTTTATGTGCTCTCTTCTTTTCTCATCCTTCTCCCTCTACTCCTCCTCCGTCTTCACACCGTGCTTTTATCTTCTCTTACACTCTCATTTTTATTTCTCTCTCTCTCTCTCTCTCTCTCTCTCTCTCTCTCTCTCTCATATTTTCTGTCAGGCGTGTAAAGGTTTCCTAACGAACGAACTTCAGTGGGATCAAACAAAGCGGTCTTGCAAATCGAAAAGGCTTGTGCATTGAAGACGTTACAGCTTCCTTTAAAATACTTTTGGGAAGGATTAACAGAGTAGGTCTACTGGAGATAGAAGAAACGGTCTCTGAGTAAAAAGAATTTGATTTCAATGTTGCAAGACGCATGGACATTTATTACAGGAGACCAGGGGTGGATCCAGGAATTTTCGGTGGGGGGGTCTAATTAGCTGATTCAACCAAAGACTTGACGCGACATACTGATATTTCAATGTTGAAATTGCCTCTGTATTCAATGATGCATGGCCGGTGGGGGGGGGATGCATCCCCCCCATCCCCCCCCCCCTGGATCCATCCCTGCAGGAGACAATGTGAAATTAACCTCTTCTGTATTTTGATCATCTATTTATTCTTGCTATTACTGTTGTCCTATGTCAACGGTTTAGCAATAGCTCCATAGCGCTCCAAAATTCAAGAAGCAAAAACCGAGCTCCAAGTATACCTGTGCTCACAAGAGAATTGGCTTTGACAAAATAGAACGACTGCCTCACCAAACAAGTCAACGATTACACTCCATACTCCCGACAGATGACTCTCAAGTAGACCTTCAGCTAACTGCTCCCACTGGAAAAAACAACCCAATATTCTAGAACTTAATTTGAATATGATCAGAATAGTTATAACCTATCTATCTATCTATCTATTGCCAGACGCCTTAATCCCGTAAGGGGTGGCCACAAACAAATCGCCTCCACGTCGCCCTGTCCCCCGTCATTTCACTGCCTCGCTCCCAACTCACATCCCCCTCTCTCACATAACTTTCCACTCCATCCCTCCATCTCATCCTCGGCCTCCCCCTCCCTCTCCCCCTCTCCACCTCACTCATACAATCTCCTGGTCAGTCTCTCACCCTCCATCCTCTCCACATGGCCAAACCACCTCAGTGTGTTCCTCATAACGCTTCCTA
This sequence comes from Coenobita brevimanus, assembly GCF_032717465.1. Classification (NCBI taxonomy): domain Eukaryota; kingdom Metazoa; phylum Arthropoda; class Malacostraca; order Decapoda; family Coenobitidae; genus Coenobita; species Coenobita brevimanus. The sequence continues at coordinate 23,425,549 of NC_136974.1, forward strand.
CCACATCCATATCCACACCACAAAGCTTCTTTATATCCTCATTTGTCAGCCTGTCTCTTCATGTGACTCCACAGGCTCCTCTTAAATAACTCATTTCCACTGCTCTCACTCTTGACTTGTGTCCTTCCAACAACGTCCAAGCTTCACTTCCATACGTTAGAGTTGGTATCACAATACTGTCATGTAACTTCTTCACTTCCATGCCCACTTCCCTGTTTCTTATCACTGCTTTCAAGGAACCAACAACCTTTCTTCCTTGTTGTATCTTTTCAAGCATTTCACCCTCCAAACCTCCATCCTTACTCATTACACTCCCCAAGTACTAAAACGTACTCACATTTTCCATTTCCTCACCATCCAACCTCACTGTACATTCACTGACTTCACCTCTCTCAAAGACCATCACTTTACTCATCCCTACATTCACCTTTAGATTCCATTTCTCCGACATCCACTGCCCTACCTTGTACCTCTTTTATTACTCCATCCATGTGCAGTTTGAACAACCATGGGGACATGGTTTAAGATTAGTATAAATCCAACTCACAAACTAAAATCAATGAAGACACAAACGCTACCTTTTGACAACACAAAGACTACCTGAAAACTGCCCCTATATATATATATATATATATATATATATATATATATATATATATATATATATATATATATAGATAGATAGATAGATAGATAGATAGATAGATAGATAGATATCGATAGATAGATATAGATATATATAGATATAGATATAGATATACAGATAGATAGATAGATAGATAGAGAGATTTATATATATATATATATATATATATATATATATATATATATATATATATATATATATATATATATATATATGTATATATATATACATATTTAATACACACACACACACACACACACACACACACACACACACACAAGCGCTTCCAGCCCTACGGGTCGTGTTGCAGTTGCTCATGCGATGGGCTTTCCGGCTTCTCCCTCGTGCTCTGAATTGGAGCAGATACTTAGCGAGATTTACAAGTCAAAAACTGCAGCTAAGCTGTTTCTTTAACATCTGACTATGCAATATCAGAAAAGACAAAACTGCTTCATTTATTTCATTTCAAGCTCAATGTATTGTGTAGCTTCATAAATGATGTACTTAAGGGGATTTTTGCCGCGTGATCAGCTCAGAGCACCTCATGATACATGAAGAATACATAGAGAAGTTGGTACAAAGTTGGCACACAGGAAAGCGCTGGCAGATGCGATGTACAAGTGATTTACTCGGAACACCTCAGGGTATATCACGTTCCTAGTGTAAGACTGTGGCGTCAGCACTTAGACGGAGTCTGGTGATCCAACCCTTGAGATGGTAACATACAACTGACCGTGGCTAAAAATTGGTGTTGGCAACACCGCGGTGTTTCTTGGCCTGTCCTTGTGCCTTGTTGATGGTGATACCAAAAGCTACTTGATGGGAAATTGCAATCTTCTCCGGGTGAAACCGACGCCTTTCTTAGCTTGGTGATAGTCAGCACCCTTGGGAGAAGTAGTTTCACTCCCCTATCTGGCCCGCTTGCCACCAACAGCTCCAGCATGTTGCTGTGCATATTAAGAACTGAGCACATTAAATTATTATATACAGAGCAACACAGCACCTTTTTACCCAATGTTCTATACTGATAAAAGTTTCATTATAGCCTCTTTACCTTCATAATATGTTCTTCATTTTATTCTTGCACCAAAATCGATTATCAAATGAGACTTCTCTACACTTTTCTTCGATCTCTAAGGGCTGGTTTGAAACAGAAATGCCACCTTTAGCAAGGATTGACTGCTTAATGTAATCCAAAAAGGACACAAAACAATATAAAACTGACCCCCAAGTGAAACCTAACGGCTGTGGACGCTGAGTTTCATCGGATTTGAACGATCAGTTTCAGAGGTTTTTTTTTTTGCACACACACACACACACACACACACACACACACACACACGCTTTACTCAAATAGTAATTCTCTCTCTCTCTCTCTCTCTCTCTCTCTCTCTCTCTCTTTCTCTCTCTCTCTCTCTCATATATATATATATATATATATATATATATTTATATTATATAAGAAGGCGACATCATATTCAATGTTTAAGTGACGTTTAAGTGACGCAGGGCATTGTTCAAGGGCATATGGAGGGTTAAAGTGAAGTTGATGTATTGAAGGGAGTCGGCTAAGAGAGAGAGAGAGAGAGAGAGAGAGAGAGAGAAAGAGAGAGAGAGAGAGAGAGAGAGAGAGAGAGAGAGAGAGAGAGAGAGAGAGAGAGAGAGAGAGAGAGAGAGAGAGAGAGAGAGAGAGAGAACAATAAATATGAAGCACCTCGCGAAGGCAATACGGGGAAGATATCAGAGGTAGGAAGGGGAGACCTACAAAGAGGAATGGACTATAAAGTTAGGTGGTCCAGGTAGTTGGAAAGAAAATTCAAATGACTAAGGAGGGATAAACGGATGGAAGTGGCAGGAAAAGTTGGAGGTAGATGGAGGGAAATTTGGATGTAGGTGAAGGAAACGGTGGAGAGAGGTGAAGGGAAAATGTCGTAGTGAGTGAAGGGGAAAACTGAGGGAGGTACAGGCAATATATGGAGAAAGGTGGGGGAAAATCTGGTGGGACATGCAGAGAATATAAGGAGGGAGGTGAAGATAAGATCTGGATGGAAGTGGAGAAAATACTGAGGTAAATGAGAGGAAAACATGAAGAGAGGTAGAGGGAATATTTGGAAGAAAATGGAAGGAATATTTGGGGGAAGGCAGAAAAGAATTAAATGGAAATGGAACGGAAATATGAAGCGAATTAGAGGGAAAATTTGGGTAAAAAATGAACCTTCTCATTATTTAGTTCCCATGTATAATCAACATTCATCCTACATACTTCTAGGATGGAGCACGTCCAGAAAAATATCAAAACAAATGTTACAAGAAAGAGATAGACAAGTGTAAAGAGGTATCGAGAGTTATGTATATAATAAACTCTAACACTACAAAATGATAACATTTATTTCTTACCCCGTTAAGGCTGATAGCATACATATTTGCCACCATACCACCAGACCTTCTTATTCGACTCAGGACAGACTTTTGCATGTGAAAAGGTTAATGATGGCCATATCAACCGCCTTCGGTTCGTTAAGTTTCTTCCACGTAAATAGTTTTGATGCAGCACATTTAAAACCTAAAGTGCGTGAAGCGATGACAAAGGATTAGTCAAATTAGATATCCGTTTTACTAAAGGAGAGAGTCAGATAACACAGAACTGTATTTTAAAAGAGTAAAAGAATAAACCATTCCCAGTACCTGGTTGGTTGAAGGTAAGCGCACCCTGGTCCAATCATAGGACGAAATGGCTTCACTTTCCCCCTCACCCACCTTTCCTTAACGATAACCAATGAAAGCCAATCGATTCACTTAACCTATCCAATCAGTTAGTCCCCACAGAATCTCTAAGTGGCAAGACGGTTCCCAGGCTGTCTGGAAATCACTTTATTCCTACAAACCACAGCCGACAATTCGCACCTTTACCTCTTCAGTATATTAATTTCTTTACCCTTAAAATAATTGTCACTACCAAACGACTTTATTCTGTCTAAGAGCTATTTATATATTTGTCCTTTCATAACTCATACACAATTTGAGGTCCTTCCCAAGTTGAATAAAACCGCTTTGTTGTAGCAAGAATAACTTTGAACACAAGTGTCGTACTAAAGGAGGAAAATTTATATGGCCCATAATAAACTGATAAGCACTCAGTCAATTTAAAATCGAAATATGAGTTGACTGAATATAATGTCACCTTTACAATTTTGCTTTGCCATGTCCAGACGATGTAATTCACCATAAAGATTTTTCATTGTCAAGGGTTTGGGAGCAATCTTCACTTGTGCTTTCTGTAAAACAATGATAATTAATAAAGCTACCAACACACGATCATTCCAAAGAAATTATTTTTCGTTATAAAGGTGTATCACACTAACTACGAAATGAAAAACCATGAGAAATAACCACTGTAACTGAATAACTCCATAACGAAGAAATGTTCTTCACACTCGCTCTCGCGGAGTGAGAGTGGATACTATTTTTGAACCGTGTGTGTGTGTGTGTGTGTGTCAGGAAAATGGCTCATTCTTTTCCCCGATTTTAATCAAACTTTGTGAAATGGTTGGGAGTCACGCAAAGAGTGTACTTGGCATCTCTGCGATCCAGACTTTTGCGTGGTAAAAGGGGCAGAAATCAAGTCACTAGTCTGCTGGAACGGTCGGGAACTCAGATTGACGGAGACTCTCTCCCAGCAGCGGCCTCTTCGGTTGCGTTTGTTACTTTTCAAGTGACCATGTTAAGAATGGTAGTATGCCAAAATGACGGGGCCAGTCTCCAACTCGGCCAACCCAAGCCCAACCTTCGCAATTTTCCCCCAAATGCTTCTAAGGTTACACATTAACAAACTACTAGGTAAGCTGTATACCACCAGTTCTTAAGGGTTATACAAACAATAAAGTTCGGGTGGGAGGAAATGTGTATCAACAAGACCAAAAAAATGAGTAAAAATCTTCTCTTCTACTAGCCTTACAGATTAAAACTAAATCAGTTGCTACGTTGTTAATATATATATATATATATATATATATACAGTAGGCTCGCACAGTGCGCGAGAGATTGGGCGGTCCACGACCTCGCGCACTGGGAATTCGCGTACTGGGAATATGGGAATAATTACATATCGGCGGTACCCTCTCATACATGGACATTTTTTGGCCCTTAGAGCTAATAAAGGTCATATTTTTCACACATTGTACTAAATATATAGCTACAATAACAAAAATATAGGTAGTCACCTTAACAACAGTAGACAATAGGCCTGATGACCTTAAATAACAGGGTTTCTGAGGCGCAGCAACACTTACAGCGCCGCACTCCCCACCGCACCAACACTTCCCTCCACAGACTCCTCTTGAGCATCAAAGTCACTTCGGCCATAAACCCTTCAAAGTTCAATGCTGACACTTCTGACATTGCATCCTCTTCATCCTCAACAGTAGAATGCCCGGGAATTTCTGCGCATCAACATGACGACACATGACGTGCTGTGTGAAGGGTGGTCATGCACTAATAGAAAATGGCATTTTTGAGCCACTCCTTGCCTCTGCCTCGCGTTCTGTGCGGTAAACTCGCGCATTCAAGGGTTTTTGGGTATGATTTTTGGTCACTCGCGCACAGTGCGAATCGTGCACTGTGATGACGCGCACTGTGCGAACCTACCGTATATATATATATATATATATATATATATATATATATATGGTCCTAACATCAAATTCCACAAAACTTAGCTCCTTTGTCCCAGTCCAATGTGTTTCTTCATAATCGTCCCTCTGAGCACATAGTTCACTGGTCCAGTCCTCTGTTATGCTTGATCTTGATTTCCACACTGGGACCTTGACCTTGACTCACTCACTGGGAATGACCTCCACACTCCGACTATGACTCACTCACTGGGACTTCGACCTCCACACTTGGACCAGAGAATTCTTTGGAGGGGGAGGGGAGGGGAGGATGACGACAGTACCGACCACCAGTCACATTTCATGGCCGGTGAACGAGTGGGGAAACTGCGAAGGTTGGGCTTGGGTTGGCTGATTTGGAGACTGACCCCGTCAGTTTGGCATGCTACCACTCTTAACTTGGTCACTTGAAAAGTAACAAATGCAACTGAAGAGGCCGGTGCTGGGAGAGTCTCCACCAATCTGAGTTCCCGAGCGTTCCAGCACATAGTTGTCATCACTAGTGACTTGATTTCTGCCCCTTTTACCACGCAAAAGTCTGGATCGCAGAGGTGCCCAGTACAAGTGGTGGCAGCGGTGGGATGACGTCTTACACAATTTAAAATTTTCATTATTATAGACTTGTGATAGAGGCAGTGTGGTGCCTTTCCGCTTACAATCGATTACCCGAAAAAAATTACATTCTCTAGTTACAATAATTACTCCACAACAATCTCTCTTTATACACTTGCATCGAAAAAAATGAAAATCATCATGCTTCACACCAGCTGGCGCATGAGTACATGATGCTAGGTTACATGAACATAGGCACATATTCCTTCTCACTCGAGTTTTTATATTATAAAGAGATTTAATACTAGTAAATTACGGAAGGAAAAAACATGACTTAGCAACTAGGTAAATTAATCTACGTTCTGATCACGTCCGCATGGAAACAAGTATACCCTGGTCACACTCTCTCACTAAACCGAATTTTTGGTCAAATAAAATAAACAAAATACAACTCCTTATCACTTCTGGGCACTACAAGAGGAATACTATATATATATTTTTTTTACAATAGGTCAATGGACGCGGTAACAAGGCTTAGTATGTGCTATTTAATCCTTCTTTGAAGTCATCCATTCCTATTGGCAATTTTTAAGAGCACCTGTTTGGAGATGGAATGGATCCTTGCTTTTCTTGGCCTGGTTTTTCAATTATAACGTTTATGTTGGCCTTACCAAAAACAATGATAAAATTTTCTTTCTTGCAAGCTGTAATGATGGAAGGAGTGTTAGGAACTGGACAGCCTTCCTTACTTGTAATCGTCAACTCAAACTCAACGGTAAGTCTTTGATGCTCTTCATTTTCAGCAGAATAGAATCTCGTTAGAAAACAATAAATTTTCTGATGATGAAATTTCTTTGGACTATGTATGTATGAATGGTGGACACCTGTAATCCGGTGAATGGATTTTTTTTCTATATTTTATTGGCTTTCCTTCCTCGGTTCATCTTTATATATATATATATATATATATATATATATATATATATATATATATATATATATATATATATATATATGTAATCATGTACTGTAGCAGTCGGAGTTTACACGCCTGGGGCAGCCTGCTCTGTTTGTTGAAAGATGTCTTATTTACATTCACCATTTTGCTAACTGTTTGACCTTTATTACCGTATCTCATATTACCAAAATCCAATAAATAGAAGAATAACGCCAACTCTCTTAACTCCCAATTGACTTACGGCCCTCTGAAATACTAACACCTAATTTTCATCTTGCGGCTGGAAAGAGAGAGAGAGAGAGAGAGAGATTCATATAACCCCATCTATTTCTGTCTCTACCGTTAAAGACAATGGAACAGGTTGTATTTTTGGATAAGGATACATAGAGTGGACAAGAATAGATGAAGGGGTGGGGTACGAGGGGCAAAAGGAGCGAGGGGAAGGGTGAAGGGTTATGACGAAGAGAGGAGACTTTGAGGAGGAAAAAGAAGAGAGGAGAAAAGGGTAATGGGAAATGAAGAATAGAAGGCAGGAAAGAGAAATGGGTAGGGGAAGGGAAAGAAGAGGAGTGGAGGAATGAGAGATGGAACATGGAAGGAGGGAAAAGTGTAGAGGAGAGTAAAGGAAGGGGGAGACGAGAATTCTGGAAGGGAGAGGGGTGGGGAAGGAGGGAAAATTGACAGGGGATAAAGAGCAAAAAGAAGAAAGAGAAAAAGTGGAGAGGAAATAGATGAAAAAAGGAAAAGGGGAAAGGGGAGGTTGGGATAAAAAAAGATAGGAGGAGGAGGGGGAGAAAGGGGTAAGAGGAAAGAGAGAGGAGTAGAGAGGGGAGGGGGGAAAAGCAAGGAAAGGCTAGAAGAGGGGAGATGTGAGGCTGTGGGGATAGGGAAACAGGGAGTGATAAACAGTAATTAAATGCTGAACGGGGAGGAGAGGAGAAGGGGATTGCTTTGAAGGACGGGTTGGGAAAGAACGGGAGCGTAAGACAGAAGGTAGACAAAATGAAGAAGCTAGAGAGTACGATGGGACAGAGAAGGAAGGGAGAAGAGGAGCGGAAAAGAGGAAAGAGATGCAAGAGGAAAAGAGGAACGGGAAGGAGGAAAGAGAAGCAGGAGGAGGAGAGGAAATGAAAGAAGAGGAGATGGAATGTTCAGATTAAACAGGAGTAAAGGCTGATGGGGATTAAAATTGTTCACTAGACCGTACAGTCATTACGGCTTTCACTAGGCTGTCCGCTCTTAATAATAACACATCAGTTACTAAAGTTTTAAAAATATGAGAGAGAGAGAGAGAGAGAGAGAGAGAGAGAGAGAGAGAGAGCAATGATGTACTCTTACAAGAAAACAATAGGAAAAAAATATATATATACGTAAGGATATATAATGATTAATTAGACAGGAATATTGCACAGAAGGAGTCGATGAGAGAAAAGGTGAAGAAAGAAAAGGAGCATTGAGTAGAGGAAACGATATCAAAGGAGATGAGAGAAAAGGAGAGGGAAAGTGAGAAGTGTAAGTGATAAAGGAAGTGTTTTCACTACAGTATAATTCAAATCAGACTGAAACAGGTAAGATATAATAGTAATATCAAAATGTAAAAATAAACTAGACATCAACATTTTCACAGAGAATAAATTGGGATCGTATACCGTAAATATGAAGCTTCAGTTTACCCGGTTGCTTAGCGCAAATAGTACCAGTAGTGTGCTGTGTGAGCGCGTGACTAGCAAGCGAGTGCCATTTTTTCACAATTTCCCTCTTATATACCAATCGCAGGATGAAAATAAGAAGCAGGGCGTTTCCCTGGATGATTTCTCCCTCGAAGATTTTCGACTATTAATTAAATTTAGATTTGCTCATTGAGTACTGTGGAACACATATTATAAAGCGAAGAAAACTGAAGTTCTTTATATAGCCCAGGGTTTGTTTGTGAAGCATATTTTCCAACGGCACGCGAGTGCTCGTGTAAAGAGAGGCGCCGTAGCATTCACCACACGAGCAATGCTAAATTCTACAATCTCCGCTGCTAACATGCCGTGTCAACGAAACTGAAACAATAAAGACCTGGTTATTGATGAGATGATTAAGTCTGAAATGGGGAGTTTTCCCCTTGGTGATTTCACCATTAAAACATAGCAACAACGCTAATGTAAAATTATAATTGGAATCTCCGTTATTTAATTGCTAGAGGTGATGCCAAAAAACACAGTGTTACGACGGAAAATCTTTTTTTAATTTGATTTCGTAATGGAAGTGTTCACCGATTAAAGCCGAACACTTCCTTGGAAAACTTAAGTTTCCAAGGGGTTCCTACACCTTTATGGGTGAGTTTTTAGTTGATAAATTTTACTGAATGAATCACACGCAGAAAGAATTTCAACTACTTCACATAGGAGTAAGTTATTAGCTTCTGCTTAGCGTCACGATCGGGTCGGGCCGGGCCGCTCGTTTCCAAACTTAACTCAGAGTAAACATCGCTCGCTCGTAATTACCAGTATAAAAAATGGCGCTTACATACAGGGTGGAAAGATTATATGCAAGTATGGAAGGATGACAATGTATGGTAGGTCGGAAATAAAAGGTAATACATAACATCTCTAAAACTGTTATGGCATGAAGTAAGTATGATTTATTTATCCAGCTCAAGATCATATGAATGTAGGCAGGAAACTTATAACCGCTGATTAAACATGTGAAGAGAGAAATGGAAAGGTGAGGACGGGAGGGGAGAGCGGAGGAGAGGATGGAAGAGGAGAGCAGAGGAGAGAAAAAGAAAAGACAGAAGTATAGATGAGGTGAGAGGAAAGGAGAGAAATAGAGGAAAGGAGGTGAGGGAGGGCAGAGAAAAGACAGGATGAAGAAAGAAGCGATGAGTCTCAGATAGTGAAAGTGAGAAAAGGGGAAGAGAAAGAGAAAGGGGGTGAAACAGGAGGAATGGAATTAGGACGGTAGTAGACTAACAGAGAAGATAACTGAGAAAATGGAACAGACGAGAGGAAGAGAAGGGAGGGAAAGGGGGAGCGGGGATGATGGGAGAGATGTGGTGAGATGAAGGTACGGAAGGTGAAAAGAGCAGAGCAGAAAGGGAATGAGGAGGTGAGGACATAACCAGAGAGGATGCCCGAGCGAAGTGGAAATGTGTAGTGAAAAAAGATGATGGGATGGAAATGGTGACACCAGAGGAAAGGGAATATGAGGAAACGTAAGAAGAAGTAAGGAAACAATATGAGAGAGAGAGAGAGAGAGAGAGAGAGAGAGAGAGAGAGAGAGAGAGAGAGAGAGAGGGAATCAAGCAGCCAGCTCAACCCAGGATCCATTATCAGCAGCTGGTCTGGATGTTCTGATGTCAGTACTGGTAATAACACACACACGCCTTGTATGTGTGTGTGTGTGTGTGTGTGTGTGTGTGTGTGTGTGTGTGTGTGTGTGTGTGTGTGTGTGTGTGTGTGTGTGTGTCCACTCAGACAAATTAGGTCTCTAGAATTGTAGGGATTTGATTTGTTCTGGAACTTTGAGAGAGAGAAAGAGAGAGAGAGAGAGAGAGAGAGAGAGAGAGAGAGAGAGAGAGAGAGAGAGAACCTGACTAAAAGGATAAATTTCAAGAGCCATTTATTAAACACAACAATTCCATTTTCCAACTGTTCGAATAACAGATAAAATTCCTGTATCATTCTCTCTCTCTCTCTCAACATCATCATCATCATCATCGTTATCAACGCACATCGGCAACACAATCATCACTCGTGTCCGTTCTCTTAGTCGGTGTAGGAATAGTAAACAAAGTACAGTCACTGGCAAGGAATGAGACCCGCGGATCTGAATACTTCACTAGAATTAGCAGGATCGAGTGGCCTGTTGGTTGTAAAGAGTGTGAATGATAAAAATAAGAGGTTAGATGTGGCGGAAATGTTCAAGAATGCAAGATGAAGAAAATGTAATCGTTTTGTGACTAGTTGGATGGAGTGATAAGAGAGATGAGTACCGGTAGGTGTTTCAGAGTAACTATAATGGGCAATATGGTGGGGAGAGTTGACACTGGTCCCTTGAATGATATAATGGGTCATTTCGGAGTACCAAGAGAGAATGGTAACAAACGATGACTATAAGGCATATGTCACAAAAAGAGACCGTGCATTTGTAATTCATGTTTTAAGCACTAATAAGTACACAAATATTCATGGCACTGAGAGACTGGAGAGTATTTTGAAAGGAGCCTGAATGATATAGCATGTAAAAATGGCTGGACTGTTGTTACGTGGTCCTAGATGGGACAGTGCAGAGGTTTTTCAAATCATATAAATGTTGTATGCAAGGTAAAACTATGAGGAATGTGGAAAATAAAGGCAGAGAGGAGCAATCAGAGCGGAAGACTGCAAGTGGAGAAGCTGAAAAAAATTGCAGTGGCAAATCAATATCAGGTGGAGGCGGAAGAGGAGTTAAAGTCAATGAAAGAGATGAAACGGAATATGATGCTTTTGTGGAGAGCATAATCGGAAGTGCTTGGTCAGAAATGCTAAGACTGGGTGTGTTGTCGCTAGGTTAGCAGCTACAATAGAATGTAAGTTATGGTGCCATGCGAACGTAGGAAGAGCAGGTAGGGAATGAAAAATATGTGCTAGAGTGGATGTAAGAATAGAGATCAGTTGAATTAAGAAGGGAATGCACTGAGAGTAATAAACATCCATACAGGCAAGGTGAACAAATGGAGGCAAATAATAACCTTCAAAGAAAGCTAAATGTAAACTCTTGTGAATATGAAGTTATCTCGAAAGAGGCAAGAAAATGTATAAACGGGGGTACAATATTGAAATGTGAGGGTTGAAAGATTAAGAATACTAGCAAATGGAATTGAAGTATATATCAGATGGAAAAGGCTGACGAATGGCAATTTTGAGAGCAGAGCAGTAGTGTACAAACTGAGTCTGGTGGTGTGCAGAGAAGGAACGTGCTGCCCGAGAATGTGACACAGAATGAAGTGAGGAATGCAGTGAAACGGTTTTAAAATGGAGAAACACAGAATGTTGATAATGCAGGTGTCGAAAATGTGTTTGCAGTAATGATGAAATGTAATGGTGAGACTGGAATGAAATATCTACTGGAAATAAGTAAAAAAGCTTTGGATCGTTGGAACTGTACCAGCTGAGCTGATAATGGCTGTGAAATTGCCCGCGTACAAAAGTAGACGGTAATCGAAGTGAGAGCAAAAATTATCGTGTTATAAGCTTTATAATATACTTACTAGATTCAACAGACTATTAAAGTAGTAGGGCAGATATATGGAATAATTATTACAGAGAAAGTAATGAATGTATTATAAAGCCTGGTGAGGAACAAACAGAGAATCTTTAGGAGTGGTAGCAGATGTGTGGATAAAATATTTCTAACGAGACAGACGATGGAGAAGTCTGGTGAAAAGAACTTCAATGTATTAATGGCATTCACATGTGCATAAAAAGCGTACAACAAGGCGAATTGAGAAAGAATACTGACTTTTCTTGCATGCAAGGTGTGGTAGCAAAGCTGTCGAATGCTGTTCGGATTTCTTATGATGGAAGTGAAGCTTGTATGAAGGGTCCCTTAAATGCTCAGGAGAACCTGTCCGGTCGCCTAGACAAACCGGCCAGTTCAGGCAAAACAAAGCTTGTGTGGGTTGTTCAGGCCAAGCATCTCATCCTTGGGTGAGGTTACCTGTACAGACTGCATTCAGGCGGTCAATGCAGTTGGTCGGAGGGGCCGCCTTGAGCGTGTATGGGGAGTGGGTGGCTATCAAAGTGAATGGTTCAGTATCAATGCTGGAGGAAAGCGAAGCTGTGTGGTGTACCCATGGCTATTCTGTCAATATGGATGAATTATGTGAGATAAAACTAGAGTTATCGACAGAGAGATGAGGATGGTATAATGCATGGTTATCGCCTAACTGACGTGTACAGACGATGCTGTGCACTTTGCCAATAATTAATATGAACCTTGCAGATTGGTAGGTATATCTATATACATCTATCTATCTATATATATATATATATATATATATATATATATATATATATATATATATATATATATATATATATATATATATATATATATATATAGGTTATATTGTTCTCAGCGTCGTGCAAATCAAATGAAAATAAGAGTAAAGTGATAACTGGTGTGAGAGGTGACTCCCAGTGTGATGTGGTGAATGAAGAAAGGTTTGAATTAGTGTACGAGTTCAAGTACCTAGGTACAGAGAGGGAAAAAGAGATAATATGCAAAGGTAGTGGACAGTAGAGTGTCACAGGGATGAAAAATGAATGGTGTATTGGAGGATTCAAGACGGAATAGACGTCTAAATATCGCACATGCGAGAGGACTTCATGAAGCTTTATTACCTACATTTACATACGGGTGTGAGACTTTGGTGTGGTACGAAAACAAAAAGTCAGGAGTCAGAGCAATGGAGATGGGGTTACTGAGGAATGTGTGAGAAGTGTGGAGAACAGATAGGATAAGAACTAATGTGATTCATGGAAGCTGTCGAGTAAGGAAGTTCTTGAACAGTACGGTTGAAAACAGCGTGGTTAGGTGATAGGGTCATAAGATGATCTATCTATCTATCTATCTATTGCCAGACGCCTCAATCCCGTTTGGGGTGGCCACAAACAAATCGCCTCCAAGTCGCTCTGTCCTCAGCCATTTCACTGCCCTGCTCCCAACTCACACCCCCCTCTCTCATATACCTCTCCACCCCATCCCTCCATCTCATCCTTGACCTCCCTCTCCCTCTTCCCCCCTCGCCTCACTCACATACACTCCCTTCGTCAGTCTTTCACCCTCCATCCTCTCCACATGGCCAAACCACCTCAATGTGTTCCTCATAACGCTTCCTATCATATCCACATCAACACCACAACGCTCCTTTATATCCTCATTCGTCAGCCTGTCTCTCCATGTGACTCCATAGGCTCCTCTTAAATAACTCATTTCCACTGCTCTCACTCTTGACTTGTGTCCTTCCAACAACGTCCAATTTCACTTCCGTACGTTAGAGTTGGTATCACAATACTGTCATGTAGTAACTTTTTCACTTCCATGCTCACTTCCCTGTTTCTTATCACTGCTTTCAAAGAACCAGCAACCTTTCTTCCCTGCTGTACCCTTTCAAGTACTTCACCCTCCAAACCTCCATCCTTACTCATCACACTACCCAAGTACTTAAACGTACTCACATTATCCAATTCCTCACCATCCATCCTCGCTGTACATTAACTGACTTCACCTCTCTCAAAGACCATCACTTTACTCTTCCCTGCATTCACTATTAGATTCCGTTTCTTACACACTCTCCCAAACTCATCCACCAAGCCTTGCAGCTCCCCTTCGTCTTCACTCAACAACACAGTATCATCTGCAAACAACAGTACAGGGAGTTTCCAAACACTATCCTCTCTCACCAGGGCCACTCCAACATCCACTACCCTACCTTGTACCTCTTTTATTACCCCATCCATGTACAGATTGAACAACCCAACTTTCAAATAGAAAAATTCACTTAGTTCACCATCCACACGCACTGCAGCCTTCGCACCATCGTACATACTCTTCACAGCATTCAACAACTTCCCATCTTCTCCATATATTCTTAACACTTTCCACAATTCTTGTCTATCCACCCTGTCATATGCTTTCTCCAAACCCATGAAAGCCGCATACAACTTCTTTCCCTTCTCTAGAAACTTTTCCACTAAAGATCTAAGAATGAATATCTGATCTACACAACCTCTTCCCTTCCTAAAGCCTCCCTGTTCTTCTCCAACTAATTTCTCTGTTCTTTCTCTAACTCTGTCAATAAGTATCCTACCATACACTTTTCTTATTATACTAAGAAGACAAATGCCCCTATGATTACCACACACTTCTTTTTCCCCTTTTCCTTTGTACAAGGGAATAATTATACCTGACTTCCAATCCTCCGGGACTCTACCTTCCTCCCAGGCCAATCTGCACATCTTCCACATCCATTTTACTACTATCTCTCCCCCATGCTTCAGCATTTCACCACACACTCCATCAATTCCTGGGGCTTTCCCCGATTTAACTTTCTTCATTGCTTCTACAACTTCTATCCTACTGATTTCTTTCTGTCTTCTCACCTCCCTCCTTCTCCCAGCCATTTCCCAGCCACTTATACTCGCATTACTTCCATCCTCTACGTTCAACAATTCCTTAATGTGTTCTCTCCATCTGCTCACTTATTCTCCCTTCTCCACTAGTAATCTACCATTTTTATCTTTCACTCCCCTGCTAACTTCACTTCCACCCTGTCTTACTCATTTCACCTCTTTCCAGAACATTTTCTTACAGTCCCTCCACTTTACACTCAAATTCCTTCCAAATTCCTCATCCACTCTCTTCTTACTCTCTCTTACTAATCTTTTCACCTCTCTTTCTTTCTACATATAACTCTCTCTTCCGCCTCTCAACTTCTTCCACGCCCCTATTTCTCATCCATTCATTGTATGCTTTCTTCTTTTGTGCCACAGCCTGTTTCACCTCTTCAGTCCACCACACTGTTCCTTGCACCCCTCTCCGTCTTCTCTTCCTTCCACACACCACATCACATGCTGCACATATTTCTTCTGTAAATATCCTACACACACCTTCCACGTCTCCCATCTGCTCCAATTCATATTTGCCCAATCGTTCCTCCACTTCTCTCTTATACTCTGTCTTTTTCTCATCCTCTTGTAACCTTTCCACTCTCCTTGCAACTACTCCTTCCTTTCGTCTTTCCCTTCTTCTATTCCTCCATCTTACTTGAATTCTGATTCTGGCCACCACCAAGTAGTGGTCAGAAAGTCCACTCCCCCAACCTCTATAAACTCTTGCATCCATTACACATCTTCGCATCCTTTCATCCACACACACATAATCAATCATTGCCTTCCTTTCATTCAGTTCACCACCCACCCTTCTCATCACTCGCCATGTATACCTGTGGATCATTTTATGCCTGAAGAGGGTATTGGCTATCACCCACCCCCTCCCAGCACAAATGTCCACTAACGCACTCCCATTCTCATCTATCTCAGCAGGCACACCCCACTCACCAACTATTCCATCCACCTTCACATTCCCAATAATAGGAATAAATAAGGCAGTGAAACTGTATATGTGGGTGAGTTTGGAAATGGTAGGAGACGTAGTAGGCCAAGCAGAAGGTGGATGGATATGACAAATGTGTGAAAAAAGAGTGGTTTGGGGACTGCTGAGACTAAGGAAATGACATTGGATCGATCGGATTGAATGAATTTTATACAGGTGAATGCAATACAATGCAAGGGTTTTGCATCATATTTTAACATTTCAGTACTAGGATTGACTATGTCTGACAGAGAGTTGAGAAGGCACGTGTGGAAGCTATGGTTTTGAGGTGGAGACAGTATTATGGGCGCTTGAATAGTGGGTGATTGAGTGTGTTGTCCGTTTCACCTTGCGTGGTGTTAACTAGTTCTACCATCATATTTCTTTTTATTATTCTCGACCCTACCTCACTCCTCCTGCGGCTGGGAAAAAGAAGCGGAAGGATGGCGATGACGATAATGATGATGATGAAACAAAAGTAAATGGCATAGGTCAAATGAGCTTGTTGATTCAGTTTGTTATGAGAGAAACTACAGGTACAAATGTTCAAACCGTGAAAAATCATAGTATACAGAGAGATTATGGAAGTTTTTCTTACGTCTCTTTAATGATGAGGGCAATATACTTTATATGAGATATTTCAAGTGCTCTGGCAAAAACTAACCACCAACACCAGCACCACCACCACCAGCATCACCACCGTCATCGATACTGATTCCCACTGCCGCCACCGACACGGTCATTGCCGCTACCGGAGCCGCCGCTACTGCTGCTACTACCAATACTACCACCAACTCTCCTAGTATTAATAACAGCAGTGTAGCATCGACAACATTATTAGTCAATACTTTATCACAGGTATATGCAAAAAGACTGCAAAAACCTAAGAATACAATCCTCTCCAAATGAAATAAGTAAGCCAGTATGAACAAAGTTTCAAGATTTCTGAACACACGGATTCTGAAGGTTTATATCCAAGGGGTGGTTGGGGTTTATTGCTCACGTAATGCCACTCAGGGATGAGTGAGGCTGGTCACTCTCATCTTAAATGTCAGGACCAACTGCCTAACCCCGGGCTCCTACGCTCCTCATGGGGCAATGTAGGATTGGATGATGGATAGATGGATCATAATAATAATAATAATAACAATAATAATAATAATAATAACAATAATAATAATAATAATAATAAAATAATAATAATAATAATAATCATCGTCATCATCATCATCCATCCTCCAATCCAACATTGCCCCATGAGGAGCGTAGGAGCCCGGGGCTAGACAAGTTGGTCCTGACATTTAAGATGAGAGTGACCAGCCTCACTCATCCCTGAGTGGCATTACATGAGCAATAAACCCCAACCATCCCTTGGATATAAACCTTCACCGGCTCAATCCAATTGGAGCGCCTTACTTACCCACTAAACCTCCAGGCGCCATGATTTGGTTATATGGTTACCATCCAGCGTAGTAAATGGTTCCCTGGTGTAAAGGAAATCATTTGGTTTGTCGCTCAGTGTAGTCATCCACATGCAGAAGGAAGAGGAAAGAATGCAGAAAAGAAAGACAGAAGAGGATTCATGGAAAGAAGGATGGAGAATAGGAAAGAGCAGACACCCAAGAGCAGCACTACATCGAGTGAGTGGATGGTGAGCGCCCCCACCTACCACAAAAATAACAATAATGATAATACTTATGATGATGATGATGATAATGATGATGATGATAATTATTATTATTATTATTATTATTATTATAAATTTAAATAAATGAATAACTATATAACCTTCGGAAGTCGAACCGAGTGGGGGCTCGGAACAATCTGAGCCTTTGAAGGATTAATCGACTGCCTTTGTTGTCACGAGAGTTGGGGAGTTTGGAGGCTGGCATAATTACACTGTCTGAAGTGAGGCGGCTCGGGCATGGCAAGATCAGTAGTGACTGTTATTTATACTTCAGACCTGGCTGGGACGATGGTGCTCAGTTTAGAGGTGTTGCTGTGGAAATTGGTGCTCACATTGTCTCTTGTGTCTACGGGGTTACTCCGGCTTGATGACCGTATAATACTGGTGAGACTGAAGAACTCCTTGGGTTTCATCTCACTTTTTACCGTGTATTCTCCAGCTGAGATGAGTGATCTTGAAGAGAAGGAGTTGTTCTACACTAACATTGACAGTATCCCCTCGTGGGATACACTCTTGGTCTTGGGTGACTTCATAGTGGTTGCTGGCACTGACAGGGAAGGCTTCGAGGAATGTGTAGATGCCCATGATTCTGGAACCAGAAATTCCAGTAATTCTTACATACTGGATTGTGCAAAGTCATGTAAGCTGAGAATTGCCGGATTCTGGTTCCAGCAGTCAAATCTTCACCGTTAGACTTAGTATTCAAGTACCAGAGGGGTTGCAAAGGAGATTGACGACACCCTTGTTAGTACTCACTGGAGGATCCTTCAGAATTGCAGGGTTTTCATGAGTGCAGAGTTCTTTGCTTCTGATTACAGTCTTGTTGCCGTTTTAAGGCTACAAATCAAAACTAAAAGTAGCTCAAGACTTACCAAAAACAGTCCCATCTTGAGAAACTTAGTGATGAGTGTGCTTATGTGCATTCATTGGCAGTATCATATCAGTTTAAACTGCTCAGAACTGCTTAGTATGCTGTTGAATGATGGGATATTTTCAAACATGCTACCCCGGCAGTAGCCAGTGAGTTCGTTGGAGAGCGCCCAGGATCAAAGAGGGGTTCTGTCTCACTGGGGACACTGGCCACTGTTGAGGAGAATCATGCTACCACATTGGCTGGGGATCAGGAGCAGGACAGACTTCTCTCTCAACAGGCACAAGTTTTGCTGTAAAAGGTACATGGAGAGGCAAGTCAGGGAAACTGCTTAGAAGCTGGGAGATTGTTTTAATGCAATAACCTCCAGACCCGCCTCATAAATGGACGGCTCGTGTCAGGAGCGAATGAGCATAGGGCTCATTGGGCCGAGAGCAACCGTAAATGGCTGAACCTTCCAGTGGAGAGCTTATGTCTGCTGTTATACAACCACCGACTGCTCTCCCACCAACTGATGATACCGTGTCTTCTCTAGAGGAAATCAGGAAGACAGAGGATAGATTGAAAAGTGGTAGAGCAGCTGGTTTTGGTATTCCAGTGAATCATCAAAACTGGGGGTGAAGCCATGATCAGGACATTACATGCAGTCATAGAAGCCATTTGGTGGACCGGTATCATTCCTCTTGATGGGACCAGTGATTAGGTCACCTGTATGTGGAAAGGGAAAGGAGAACATTGTGACTGGAGTAACTAACGTGGTATTATAGTGCTCAGTGTACCAGTCAAGGTTCTTGCTCACATTCTCTTGATGTGTATCTGGGACCATTTGCTAAAGTTTCAGAGGCCTGACCGATCCTGATTCACAGCCGCAAAGTCTATAGTTGACTGCATTCTATATCTTCAAGTTCCTAAGGAACCCCACCTTCAGTATCGACAAGGTCTGCATGGAGCCTATGCGAATCACAGGAAGGCATTTGACTTGGTAAATCGGGAGGTACTAAGGGAACTCCTGTGACTCCGTGGGATCCCCACAGGGGTAATCCGACTGACTGCTGGCCTGTATTCAAACACTGAAGGTGCTGTCAAGTGTGGAGAAGGATCATACTTCTTCCCATTCAGCACTGGAATAAGACAGGGATGTGTCTTTGCTCCCACGTTTTTCAATACATGCGTGGATTGTGTACTTGGCCAGCTGCGAATTGAAGTCTCTGTGGAGGATCAGTTAGCAGTATCAGGGTTGCTGACCTGGACTTTGCTGATAATGCACGTATCCTAGTGGAGTCGCTGGAGATACTGGACTACTGAGTCCCCTCGAGGAATTTCACGAGACTGTGAAGTCTTTGGGATTAAAGGTTTCTTGGACCAAGAAAAAGGTCCAGGCATTTAGTGATTTGTTCGATGAAACCCTTCAGTCTGTCCATGCACATGTTGATAATATGGAGGCCTTGGAAAGATTCACTTCTCGTGGCAGTGTGATAAATAACAATGGTATATCAGACGATGATATTTCCTTTTGCATTGGTCTGGCCTATTGGGTTATGAATTTACTCAACTCGGATATCTGGCACTGCCGTTGTGTAGAAGGACGAAAATTCACACCTTCAAGGCACTGGAGCTCCCTGGCTTATTCTATGGGTGTGAGACATGGACATTAATCAGCGACCTGAAGCAGCGAATAATCTCCTTTTGTGCTAAATGCCTTCAAAGGATCATGGAATATCGTTCCTTCGACAGGGTAGGTAACAGGTGACTATTCTGTGAGACTGAACCGAGGCCTGTAAGCTACACATTACGTCAGCACCAACTCCACATATATGGACACGTGTCCTGTTTTTCTGAGGCTGAACCAGCCTGCAGGGTGATTTCAAGGAGAGTTAACCCGGTGGAGAGACCAAGGGGATGGTCATGGATGGAGCAGGTTGATCATTCATATCGAAGTTTACTTAGAGGGGGAAAAGTCGTTGCCTGGAGGGTCGCACGAAGGGATTGTCGTGGATGGAGTCAGAGGGTGAGTGAGGTTATGCGCACCACGGAGTTTGCCGCCCAATGACGATGCTGCTGCTGCTGCTGCTGAAAGCAATGTAGTTAAATAGACATTGTGAACTCTAAATATACAGGAGGACGACCAGCACACTGAGCGATACGATAGGACTAAGAAAATCACACTACGTTGCAGAAGTTCTGTCAAATATTTTCCGACAACCAAAAGCCCTTGACACATCGTCTTGCCAACTTGTTCAGTCACCAGTTCCAACTTGGCGGAATTAATCACGTCACTGGAAATGAGTTTGACTGGGTAAGGGGACATAATTTATTATTACTCGTACCATCATCATTATCATCATAATTATCATCATCACCCTCCACAAAAACAACAGCATAGTCACTGTTATTATATTCTACCAGCCTTCACTGCTATTGCCATATCATCTTGTCACCATCAATCCAACCCTTTCTCCTTCTGCTTCTCCTCCTTCTGATCATACTACCATCTCAGCCATCACTGTTGCTATACTTACATTGGGCCGTATGAAAAGAAGCATATCTTATCAGCAGTAGCATCTTAATCATCGTCGGTACTAACATCAGCACTCTCATCCTACCTCCTGTCTAACGCACATCATTATTATCGCCACAATAATCATCATCATCACTGAGCTGGCCCATCAACATTGGCAAGGCCGTCACTTCTGATCATATTTTTTTCGCCGATCAGTATTTGCATTTCCATCATCGTCATCATCGTTATCATCATCATCGTAAACACTGCCACTGTATCGTATCTCATCATTTCTGCCTCTGGCTTCATCATCATCATCATCGTCAGCAATGTAATATATTATCTGCATTTCTTTCGTAGCTTCTCATCAGGTCTCTCGCGTCGTGAGTATCGCTGATTAATATAACAACTGTTACCTTACCTTTATAAGTGGATATTCTCAAATACCATGCCACTATAGACATCATCACTCTTCATGCACATCATCAAATTACCATAACCATTCACCAAATTCACCATCATTATTGTCATTATTATTATTATCATCATCACTGGTCTAAGCTTGCCTAATGGATAACATCTAGTCCCTACTTTTAATTGCAACTAAATGATTTAACTGTCGATTGTTATGATAAAAAAAAAAAACTGCATAACCTCTTCCTCATATATTCAGGGGAAATCAGGACAGCACTTAATACCGAGTAATGTTTGCCTAGATCCAACTTAAAATGTAGCAAAGAAGACCGGGCGTTACCCGTTGTATTGTTATGATGGGGCAGTCAGTTGTAAAGAAGGTAGAATATTCATATGAATACCTTAAAACTCAAAAGGACGAAGATGTTGCCTTTCTTTATATACTGACGTGAATCCAGTACTTATAGAGAGAAGAAGTAAAACATGACGACAAAAAGCAAAAGGAAGGAAAAGACGTCGGCACTATAATAACAGACCTTACTACACCATTTCACATCTTATAGGATTGTTCAAAAATCATTGTTTTAATTGCTGAATCGTAAAGTACATTTTTCAAAGTGCATGAATCATCTGGCTAAATATATCATTTAAAGAACTGGTTACCGGGAATGGTACTAGCAATATAATTTTCTATGTGTAAAAACTGTGTTTGTTCTTAAGATATGGTGAGGGGTATACAGTATATAGTATGATCCAGTAATGTGATTATTCAAAAGAATGCACACCTGCACAGTGTGCCAGTATACCGCATATATATATATATATATATATATATATATATATATATATATATATATATATATATATATATATATATATATATAGAGAGAGAGAGAGAGAGAGAGAGAGAGAGAGAGAGAGAGAGAGAGAGAGAGAGAGAGAGAGAGATAGATATTCCAACTATTTCAAAATCCCATATTGGTGTGCGCGTCCCTTCAGGTGTTATTACAATAAACCGTTTTTTTTTTTTTTTCTGACACCAAGGATAGACTTAACAGTCAGTTCCCTAAGAACCAGAAGTCTTCCTAAGTACCACACTACTCATGTAATCGTGTTGGCGCTAATGCTCACTGTACATGTTCTCGCGAGTACACTACAAGACAAGAATTTCAGTTCAGCGACAAAACTGGGTATCCCAAGGCAATAACGTGGAGCTGGTATCAAATATGTTCATTTGGCTCTAGCACATAAAGTTTTTCCAAACTCATGCTCTCATACTCATCCCTGTAGTAAAGTGGTCCTTTTCATCGCTTTATTCTTGCTCTTTATAGGTCTTTATACATATGGAGTGCATAATATCCAGCATATACACTGCCAGTTGTCTACATCCACCATCTAAAGTATGTCTATGTAAATTCATTAAGTATGCTTAATATAACTATTATTTCATATTAATGGGTTGACAATGCCTCGCCGATGTGTGAATAATTCTAATGATTTCTGTCAAATATGTGTAAGCTTCACTCCAGAGAAGCAGAAGCGGAAGATCGTGTCCCTTGTAAAGACAACTTATCTACAATATTTTGGTGTTCAGAGTGGCAACCAAAACAAACGATGGGCCTCCCATATCTGCTACGTGACTTGTTTCAACTGTTTCCGTGAATGGCTAGCAGGAAGGATAACAGGGTTGCATTTTGCAATTCCCGTGGTGTGCAGAAAACTTAGTAAGCGCACAACCTATTGCTACTTTTGCATGACAAAAGTTGTGGGATTTCCTTCAAAAAACAAAAACAGCATTGTTTATCCAAATTTACCGTCGGCAATGAGGCCTGTCAATCATAAAGAGGACCTTCCCATTCCAAGGTCACCAACAAATAAATGTGTATTCAAGACTTCAAATGAAGAGAAGATGGAGAAGCAACTGGAGCAGCTGCCTCGGATTCTGATTTCCATCTGGCCGAGTACCCTATCTAGCCATTCAAGGCGACCTTAACGATCTCGTAAGTTACTTATATTTATCAGAACAATCAGAACTACTCGCTTCGAGATTGCAAGAATGGAACTTGTTACATCCAGCCACACAGGTGACGAGTTTCAGGAAGCGGCAACAAAAATTGGAATTTTTTTTTCAAGTCAGACGGAGTATGCTACTGTAGCAATATTGCAGGTCTGTTCAAAGCCTTTGGAAGGATTCATGATCCTGACGTACGGCGACTTTTTATTGACTCCAGCAAATCAGGTCTGAAGGCTGTTCTCCTCAACAATGGGAACATGTTACCTAGTGTACCACTTGTTTTAGCTCCTGGAATGAAAGAAACGTACGAATCGGTGCAAAAACTCCTCTTTTGACTGAGTACGACGAATTCCGATGTTAATGGTAGCCATGCTGCTTGGACCACAAAGAGGTTTCATGAAATACTGTTGCTTCCTGTGTTTATGGGACAGCCGTGATGTGCAACAGCGCTACATCCAGCGTGAGTGGTCTCTGCGAAGTTTCTACGAAGCCGGTGTACACAAAGTACCGAACGAACCACTCGTCCAAGCGGAATATATCATACTTCCGCCTCTTCACGTCAAGTTAGGTTTGATGAAAAATTTCAAAGCCTTGGATATGACAGGCACAGGCTTCGCACACATGAAGAAAGTCTTCCCTAAGATTAGTAATGCCAAATTGAAGGAAGGCATTTTCGTTGGTCCACAAATTTGTAGCTTGATAAAAGACAGCCAGTTTGATGCAATCCTCAAGCCAGGCGAACTTTGGCCTTGGAGGTCTCTTAAGAAAATTTGTGCTGGTTATCTGGGCAGCCATCGCAGTGAAGTTTGCGTGGAAATCTTTGAAGAGCTTCTGATTGCGTACGATGAACTTGGGTGCCGCATGTCCCTTAAAATCCATTTACTTCACTCACATCACTTTTTTTTTTTTTTTTAACAAACCTGGGTGATGCTGGCGAAGAACAGGGTGAACGTTTTTCACCAGGATACTGCGGTAATGGAACAAAGGTACCAAGGTAGAATTGACGCTGGTATGATGGGCTGTTGTTGGATGCTGACACGGGAAATCGATGTAGAGCACAAAAAGAAACCACCAAAAACAGTACTATGAAAACCTGAATTCACAGCGAAATATGCATACAACAGTGAAATAATACACTTGATTTTGTTTCTGCATATTATATTTACATCCCAATTAATATTTCTCGATTAAAAAATATTCCCGGCATAACCAGGCAACAGGAGTATATTAATTTCTGACTAGTGGGAGAAAAATTTCATGATTAAATTTCAGGAAATCTGTGCGTGATAAAGAAAAAGTAAAAACATAATTGTAATCAGCACCGTCAACTTACCCCAAATTACCCATTCTCATTTTTGAACTAGATTAAAAGTTGAAATTTGTGGAGTAGTGTAAACATGCTCTCCCCTGCCCCAGTCTGGGATCTGTTCTGCATGCTTTCAGACAACCAGCTACTCTAACCATCTGACCACTACCTTCCCTCAAGTTACCCGGCAATGTTTGTGGCTACTAAAATGGGAAACAGATAATGCGACATAGTGATGAAACGATGAAAATGCTGAATTTTAATGATAAAATTATTCGTCACCCCCCTACCTTCATGACAGAGAGAGAGAGAGAGAGAGAGAGAGATAGATTCTTTTTTCTTGAAAAGAGCATCCGGACTCAATCTGCCAGCGGGAAGTGGCTACTCTTTCAGCTGTGTTTACTTGCTTCAGCGTTTCAAAGTCGAATCCATTTTCATATAACGCTATGCAAACAAACCTTGGGACAACAGGAAGCCCATTTGTGGATCTCATAATTAAAGTTGTGGGTTGAGGCGAGAGGGGGACGAGAGAGGAAAGTATGAGAAAAAAAAATGTAAAATATGAAAGAGAGAGAGAAAAAAAAAGTGAAAAAAGACGAGATACGGGAGCAGAGGATAAACAGAAATAGAAAAGGATAGAGGAGAAATCAATGAGGGGAAGAGATAGGAGAGGGAGTGTAAAAGGAGAAGTGAAA
Organism: Coenobita brevimanus; assembly: GCF_032717465.1. NCBI lineage: Eukaryota > Metazoa > Arthropoda > Malacostraca > Decapoda > Coenobitidae > Coenobita > Coenobita brevimanus. The sequence continues at coordinate 23,450,985 of NC_136974.1, forward strand.
GCGAGCGAAAAAGAATTTGAAATGTGAGGGTGAAAAAAAAGGAAACAAGAATAGAGAAAAGCAAAAATAAGTTGGGAAGAAATGAGAGTAATAAAAATGAGAACCAAAAGTGAAATAAAAGATTAAGATAAGGTATCAGGGAGGAAAAAGAAAGAAAAGGAAAAAAAGAGAAGAAGATAACATTTAAGAAAAGCAAGAAAGAGGAGACACTGTGAGGGAAAAGCAAAGAAAGCGAGGGAATTAAATGAAACTGTGATAAAGAAATGAGAAGGAAAAAGGATGAAGTGATGGAGTAAAACAATAATAAAAAAAAAAAGAGAAAAGGAGGTGAGAGGATAAAAGCAAGCAGAGAGAAAACAGAAGTAAGGGAAAGCAATAGAGAACTGGAAAAGAAAATCAGACCGAGCGGAAGAGAAGACGGAAGTAGGGAGATCAGTGAGAACAAGAAAGAGACGAGTAGATAAATCAAAGACAGGGGAAGGAAGGAACAACAAAGAAAGGAGGAAATATAAACGAGGCAATTGAGAATGTAACGGACTACAAGCGTTGGGGAAATGAGAAGTGAATACGAGAAAAGGCTGGGAGGAAGAAGACTGGACACTGAAAAATAATTTCCAAGAAAGAACATCAATGGAGAGAGAGAGAGAGAGAGAGAGAGAGAGAGAGAGAGAGAGAGAGAGAGAGGATCAAGTGGTTATGGAAATGAGAGAGAATGCAGATAATTAAGAGAGGGAGTAGACTGGGGAGAAATGCTAAACCGAGAGAAAAATGACGATGCAGAATTAGAATTCAGATTGAAAGGGTGAAGAATAATGTTTAACAACTGCTTCCTGGGGAAGCACAAGTAAAATACTACGATAAGGAAAGCAATGGGAAAAAGAAATAAATCATTAACTTGTAAATTCTTCGCAGCATTAAACTTGTAACGTCGGATCAGCAGAACGTAGATGATTGGAGGTTTGCTACCAATTTCACACAAGGCAAAATAAGTCGTTTTTCCCCTCTGAGTGACATTATATGAGCAATGAATCCCATTTCTTTCTCTAGTACTTAGGCCACTGAAACACTATATCCCAACAGACTAAAGCACTAGGCGTCTGTTTGTTGGTTATATATGATTAGCTTTATGGTTTCCTCGGTTTACAGGAAACCATATGACTTGGCTCAGACGTATTCACTTGGTGGTAGCACTACATGATAGGCGGCGATGTAAATGATAGCAACGAAAAAAAAAAACACGAGAAAAGAATTATTGAAATATGATCATAACAAATATAATAAAAGGGATCATTGACCAAAAATAGTTTAATCAAATAAAGGTAACAACAATGTGGCAATAATCAAAAAAGGAATATTTGAGAATAACGTCATCACTATAATCATCATCATCATCATCATTAGCATCATCATCCCACTACTTTTCATTTTCATCATCATAATCATCGTTGTTGTTGTCGTCGTCGTCATGCTATCCTTGTATCCAATATTCACAGAGGGAGACTAATTACGGATCTAAGCATTTTCATATCTATTTCGGGAGAGAAGTCAGGGAAGTAAGGATATTTCAGTAAGCATCCAGTATGTGACATGTAGAGGTGTATCCAGTATGTGACATGTAGAGGTGTATGGTATGTAGGAGGACTGCTGGGCCTTGATAGCAGGCTGTGAAGTCTATGCCCAGAGTCGGACACATAAAAAAAAAAAAAAAAAAAAAAAAAATGTAGCGGCTACGATCCATTATCATTAGTACCTGAATGAGTTAATATAAATGTCAATAAATTATTAAATGACTACCTTCTCATTAGGCTGATCTGTTACAAAGTAGGGATCCGGTCCCTCTTCCCCTCCCCCCCCCTTGAGTGCACCCTTGGCAGGGAACTAGATATAGCTAATATTAACTCGTTCACTATTAGAAATCACCCTTAGTTAGACAAAGATCGTCTGGCGGTAACAAAAAGAGCTTATTAAAATACGTCACCATCCGCTGGGTTAAAGTAACCTATTTCTAACCCATACATACGAGGGGCGTCTCTCAAGCCGGGTAAAATATTCTGCTGGTAACCAGAATAAAGACAAAGACATCTTTGTGCCATTTATGTTCGCTGACTTTATTGTCCTCGCTGTTTTTATATTGGGCAATTTTATATAGTTACAAAAACCCTGATTAGAGTAGAAGATTATGGCAGACATATCGAAACCCTGCAGCTCTTGAGTGTGTCAGAAATTGGGAATAATAACTATAAACAGCAAGGATAAAATGCAAGAAAACGTCTCCGTATTAAAGGGATTAAGGCAAAGACAGGTACTTTCATGTCCTCTGAAACTTGTAACCCGTTCACCACGAAAGGTCCTCATTGTGATGTTGAGTAATCGCCCAATAACGAGAATAAACAAAACGATTAGATAATCTTAGTGAAACTTTTAATGGAAACTTAAATATTTTCGCGAATGTCTCTTGTTGGGATGGCAAAAATCGTCTGTGGATGCCAACAACTCACGCACAAACCAAGGTCCAGAGACCCCCAGACTCATACATATTCTGAATCAGAGTGACCCAAGGAAAGTTTTAGGGGAGTCAAAATTCAGATTGGAGCATCTTATGTCACCGGCGGAGTGTTCGCCTTTTTTGGCCTGGGCAACGCCGGGTACCCCTGCAACCCAATTCTTGGCATGGAGACTCACATGACCTCCAGCTCGGACACATGCTATGTGTGGTTGGCCTTCGAGGTCATTTGAAGTCACCGGTTAGAGGTCATTTGAGGTCACCGGTAATACTCGAATGACTGGATCCAGCAGCCCAATTTTTGGCATGGAGACTCACATAACCTCTTTTCTACTCTGAGGGCTCTGTAACTATTTCTTCTACTAATAAAGCAGATCTTTTCGCTCAGACTTTCTCCTACAATTCCACCTTAGACGATTCCGATGCTGTTCCTCCATCACTTCCTCCCTCTGACTTCCTCATGGCCGGCATTAAAATTTCTTCAGGTGATGTATTTTCTGCCATCACTGGCCTTAATACTAACAAGGAATATGGGCCTGATAGAGTCCCTCCTGTTGTCCTCAAGAACTTTACTTACATCCTGCCTAGGTAAACTCTTTCGCCTTTGTCTTTCAACTTGTACCTCTTCTTCTTCCTGGAAGTTTGCTCTCATTCAGCCAGTCCCAAAGAAGGGTTACCATTCCCATCCCACTAACTACCGTCCAATTGCTTTAACATCCTGTGTCTCAAAAGTTTTCGAGTCTGTTCTGAACAGAAAAATTTTAACGCATCTTTCCTATCACAACCGTCTTTCTCATCGTCAGTATGGGTTTAGTCAGGGACGCTCAACTGGCAATCTTCTCCCCTACCTTTCAGACTCCTGGTCTTCCTCCTTTCGGGACTTTGGCGAAAGCTTTGCCATCGCACTCGACATCTTAAAGGCTTTCGATTGAGTCTGGCATAAATCTTAAATTTCCAGACTGCCCTCTTATGGTTTCTATCCTTCTATATGTGCCTTCACCTACAGCTTCCTATCTAATCGTTCTATAGCCGCTGTTGTAGATGGCCATCGCTCTTCTCCTAGATCTATCAACAGTGGTGTTCCTAAGGACTCTGTCCTCTCACCAACTCTCTTCCTTTTATTCATCAATGATCTTCTAAGCTGTACATCTAACCCTATCCACTCGTACACTGATGATTCCACCCTTCACCTTTCCATTCGGTTCCCCCAACGTCCATCCCAACAGTTACTTCAACAAACAAGGGATGTGGCTATGGCTCACTAATGTCTGACTTGTTTCGTATCTCTGACTGGGGTAAAAATAATCTTGTTATTTTTATTGCATCCAAGACTCAGTTTTTACGCCTATCAACACGACAAAATCTTCCACAGGTATACCCACTAATGTTTAATAATATCCAGCTCCATCCTTCATCATCCTTGAACATGCACGGGGTTTCATTCACTCGGAAATACCTTGGAAAGATCATATTACATCTCTTGTAAAATCTGATTCCAAGAGATTAGGTGTGCTAAGCCGACTCCGTGCCTTCTTTACCCCTGCACAGTTGTTGACTTTATACACGGGTTTTATTCGCCCCTGTATAGAGTACAACTCTCATGTATGGGGACGCTCCCCACATACAGCTCTTCTCAATAGGATGGAGTCAAAGGCCCCTTTCAACCTCTGTCTCTTCGCCGCACTGTTGCCTCTTTATTTCTTTTCTATCGCTATTTCCATGGTCACTGCTCCTCTGAACTGACTGCTTGCATCCCTACACCTCTACAACGGGCGCTAGCACCTGTCTAGCAACAAACTCTCATCCCTTTGCTGTCCAACTTTCTAAGGCATGAGTTAATCGTTACTCCCAGTGCTTCATTTATGCAACAGGTCAACTCTGGAACTGTCTCCCTCTGTCTGTTTTCCCTACTTCCTATGATCTCCAGTCTTTCACACACAGTGTGTCCAGGCATCTCTAAATGAATGGATCTTGAATTTGGCTCACTGTTGTTGTTGTTTTTTTTTCTTGGAAGGAATTGTTTGCGGGCTCCTGGCCTTTGGTTCCTTCTTACTCGCATAAAAAAAAAAAAAAGTTCGGACATAGGCTATGTGTGGTTGACCTCCTGGGTCATTTGAGGTCACTGGTCGGAGATCATTTGAGGTCACCTGTAATAATAAACAAGTGCGCACAAATACTGTGCGTTAGTCTGCGAAACCTGAAATAGAAAGTTCCTGGACCTCTTATAATCCTTTTACAAAAGCATAAGAGGTACATTGTCTTTCTGGGGTAGAAAGAGAGACTGAATTAGAACAAATTAGATTAAAGAGCTCGCCTTTTCGGCCCATATACCGCTGGGTACCCCGTGTAGTATATATATATATATATATATATATATATATATATATATATATATATATATATATATATATATATATATATATATATATATATATATCATTACAAGTCCACTGCTGAACAATGGTCTCCCCAAGCCTTCTCCACGAATTCCTTGACTGAGCCAATCTTTGCCACGTTTTCCCTGCAGATTTCTCTATCTCATCTTTTCTTCTGCCTGGCCTTTTTCTGCTACGTTTACAATCTCTTGGTGTCCAGTCAGTCAGCCAGCCTCTTGCTCCATCCGTTATACACACACACACACACACACACACACACACACACATACACACACACACACATATATATATATATATATATATATATATATATATATATATATATATATATATATATATATATATATATATATACATCAATGACTGTGACAAGTTGGTCTTTAAAAACATAGCGCTTTGGGAGCCACCCAATATCGCTGTTGACCGTTCATAGCTCCCAGCTCCGAAGCCAAAGGCGCCGGGAGTGGAGGTCCACCACTTGTTCGGTAATATCATCACGCTTCATGTGAGGTCCACACCAGAGTTTCATCGATGCCTTAAATTGAGTGAATGTGTGGGTGTTAGTGTGTGGTTGGTGAAATGTGTCCTGAGGTTTCAGCTGCCGATATAAACATGAATGTTTTCCTCTGAAATTTTCGTAATTGACAAAGCGACAGACTATGCTCGAAATTCTAAACACGAATCTTTTGTCATTTTTCAGACTCTCAGTCATCCCTTCAAGCAATTACTTCTTGCACTATTGATTCACATGAGATCCAGGATAGAATTGTTAATAAATTTCATCATGCAACAAGTCCTTCGATCTGGACTGGATGCCTGGTCATTGTGATATTTAATGCAATGAGCAGGCTGACTTACCTAAGAAGTTGGCTGCAGAGCTCGAGAAGACTTCTGACGATCCTCGTAATCTAAGGTCGAGTGTCTCCATTGGAAAGTCGTCAGTTAATCTTCTTCTGTGGCAAGGTCAGTGGACCAGACTCACTATTCCTACTTGCAAGCCACTCCTTGGTTACTGGGATTCTTCCAATCGTACCAGTCGCTTGAAAGGAGGAACTGCACTCTTCTTAGACATATTTCGTTATATACTGAAAACGATTTCCACAGTACTGTGATATCTGTGGTGTGGTGTTATACACTGGTCATATCACTGCATTGTCGACGATTTATTCATGAACGCGCTTCACTTACAAAATAGTAGAGTGCGGCAGATATACTAGTACTCCTCACCCTTTCCACCATCTTGGACGATGGAGACATTATTATTATTATGAATTATAAATTGATGGGTTTCTTGAAAGACACCGAGTTGAACAGGCTGATGTAACTTTTTTACCGTATGGTTGTGGCCTTATTACTTCTACACTTGTATAAATTTCGTTTTTTTATCAGAATGAACAGATGATGTTTATTACATACTTACTGCTTTTTACAGTTCTATTTTTTTCAATATTGATGTCCCCTATATTAAAGCACATGCCTCTCCTCACAGTCACCAGTTGATGAGTACCAGTTTGCAATAAAGAGAGGTACTGGACTTAGTCGATGGTGTTCTGTTGGGCGAGGTTTTCACTTTTGTTCATGTGTAAATATTTACCAACATTCTGTGTGAGCTGTCTGAAGTGGATGTATATGGAATAGTTCCCGACTCATTTAGTTCTCTTTCATATAATGATGTACCCCTAGTAGAACATGTGTAATTAGAGGAGTAGACTGTAGCACCAGTCGAGCAGGGCAGTACTCACAAGGAGGATGGAAAGCTGATGACATGGAGAGCTGGAGCTCCCGTTTCATCAGCCCTAAGGACTAGTTCCTGACCATCCTCCTTTGCTGAAATTTTTCAGTGCTTCAGTAACACAGAGAGTAGGCCAGCATGCTCTCCAGTACAAGTTTCTCTGTCAACACCAAATAACATGCACAGTACACACTAAACTTCCTTTCCAAATTAAAGAAAGAAAAATGGCGGTCTTCAAACAAACCTCGGAGTCCTGGGGGGGGGGGATAATTGTCCCCATCCTCCTCCCCTCTCCCGGTGACGACTCGAGCTGCCTGGAACCACTGTCGGACTCTCCTCTTCTTCATTTCTGCAACATCCGCGGCCTTTTCTTTAACTTTCGCTCTGTTGAGCACCACCTCTCCTTCTCTAAACCTCACCTTCTTATTCTAACTGAGACTCAGCTGTCTCAGGCAACTGACAGCACACCCTTCTCTGTATCCTCCTACTTTCTCTATACTCATTTCAAAGCCAAAGGTAGCTGTTCTGTATATATACGCAACAACTTATCTTGCTCTCGTGTTCCTGAACTCGATTCTTCTGAATTCTCTACACTCTGGCTTCGGCTTTCCTGTCATTCTCTGACTAAATATATCTGCGCTGTTTACTTATCTCCTAATTCTATTGACTATCAAAAATTCTTTGACTATCTTACTTCTACGATGGAACACATTCCATCCATTTCTCCTTTCTCTGAAATATACATTCTAGGATATTTCAATGTTCACCACCATCTTTGGCTCTCCTCTCCTTTCACTGATCCACCTGGTGAACTAGCCTACACCTTTTCTATCCTTGATGACCTAGAGCAGCTTGTACAGCACCCTACACGTATCCCTGACCGCCTTGGAGAGAGCTCCAACATACTTGACCCTTTCCTACGACTAATCCTTCTGCTTACATTGTTAATCTTTTCTCTCCGTTGGGCTCCTCCGATCACAACCTTATCACCTTAACCTGTTCTATCGCTCCAGTATAGCCTGTGGACCCTCCAAAGAAACGTCACCTGTGGCACTTTAGAACTGCGGATTGGGAGGCCCTCAGGCAGTACTTCTTTGATTTTCCCTGGAATGATTATTGCTTCCATGGCCGGGAGCCATCTGAGTGTGCCTTGCACATTACGGAGGTTATTCTCTCGGGCATGGAAACATACATTCCTTTCTCATTTCCTCTGACTAATGCAAGAAAGCCCTGGTTTAATCACGCTTGTTCTAATGCTGTCCGCAACAAGGAAAGGGCCTATAAAAGGTACCGGAGCCAACCCACCCCAGAATCACATCTTTTATGCATTTCTGCCTGGAATCGTGCAAAGTCTGTTCTTCGCTCTGCTAAAAATAATTTCATCCGTACTAAATGCTCTCAACTCTCCTATCCGAATTCTTCCCGCTCCTTCTGGCACCTTGCCAAAATCCTTTCTAACAACTTTACTTCATCATCCTTACTTTGTTAGTTTCTGGTAGGAGTGATGGAAATCATTACCTAAGAGTTATTTACAAGATGTTTGGGTAAGGAGGAGGGCAGATAAGGGTAGTGATCATCAACTTGTGTCAAAGATTAAAATAAAACTTAAGAGAAACGTTAATGGTAATTGTACAGGAGGTAATAAATATGATTTTGATGAGCTTAGAAATTATGAGAACACGAAAGAAATGTTTCGGTGGGAATGTATGAATAGGTTTCTGGTCCTGCAGACTTTGATGAAATCTAAAGACAATAATATTAATCAAGTGTGGAGAGAAGTAGAAGAGGTTTTTTGAGAGTGCTAAGGTTACTATTAAGAAAAAGGGAAAAGCGAGAAGGAAAAAGTGGATGTCAAATGAAACATGGAATGCAATTCAGAAAAGGAAAGAGGCGAAGTTAAGAATTGAAGAACAACATTTTGATGGCCAGGTACTTGAAGTACTTAGAGCAAAGTACTGGAGTTTATATTCTGAAGTAAAAAGACTCGTTAGACGTGATAAGAGCAGGGTATATGATGAAAAGGCAACAGAGACAGAAATTAAGTAAAAATGACGTTCAGAGCACAAGAACAGCGTATCAGGCCATAAAGAAGTTAATTGGATGAAAAGGGAAGGAAGGAAATACCTGTACGAGATAGAAATGGTAACTTGATGACTAAAGATTTGAATATAAAAGGAAGGTGGAAAGAGCATTTTGAATCTGTTCTAAATAGACTAGTCCCAGCTGGAGAGGACATTTTGTCAGCCGAGAGAGATTTGCAGATAGAAACAGAGGATATAACATTGAAAGAGGTAACAAAATCTATAGAGGAATTAAAGAAATTTAAGGCCCCAGGAGAGGATGGAATATTTCCTGAAATGCTTAAGGTGGAAAATGATGAGTTGATGAACGCACTTTTGAAACGTTTTAATGTGGCTTGGAATAATGGCGGAATTCCAGAAGTGTGGAAAAATGGAGTGATTATAAAAATACCAAAAAAGGGAGATTTAAGTTTGTGTGGAAATTGGAGGGGGATAAGTTTGACACCTGTAGTTGCAAAAGCCTTTTCCAAAATCTTGTTGAACATAATCGAGCCAGTAACTGATAAAATTTTAAGAGAAGAGCAAGAGGGATTTAGAAAAGATCGAGGTTGTAATGATCAGATTTTTATTGTAAAGCATCTAATGCAACAAGCTAATGAGATGAAAATGCCACTTAGTATGTGTTTTGTGGATTTTGAAAACGCGTTTGATAGTGTTTCACGTGGAGCTATGTTGAAAATTATGAGATTCTATGGTATACCAGAAAAGTTTGTAAATATTATTAGAAGCCTGCATGAGGGTACTTTTTGTAAGGTAATGGTGGGTGGTTCTTTGAGTGATCCATTTGAAGTTAGGTCAGGAGTGATTCAAAGAGGAGTTCTTTCGCCATTGCTGTTTGTTTTGGCGATGGATTATGTTATGAGAAAGGTTGTAAGGAGAACAGGTGCAGGAATTACTGGGAAGAAAATAAGAGGCTGATGGATTTGGACTATGCTGATGATGTACTGATTTGTGGAAGTATTTACGAGATGCAGAGGGTGCTTGATTGTCTGGTGGAGGAAGGAGAAAAAGTGGGATTGGCAATAAATTGTGGAAAGACTGAAATTATTAATATGTACGTGGAGAACCAAATCGATTGTGTAATTGGGAATAATATGGTTAAGAATGTAAAATATTATAAATATCTGGGAATGATTATATCATCTAATGGATCATTAAACAATGAAACTGGGGAGAGGATTAGACAGGCTTGGCGAGCTGTTGGAATGTTAAAAACTGTTTGGAATAATAATATGCTTTCGATACCTACTAAAGTAAAAATCTAGAAGTCCATGGTTAGACCAATTTTATTTTATGGGCATGAGTCATGGTACAGTACAGTTGCAACAGATCAGACGGTATTAGGATTTGAGAATAAAATACTGAGAAGGATTCTTGGGGTAAAGTGGCAAGACAGTTACAAATGAAAGAATAAGGGATAATACGAGAGTGGAACCAGTTGATGAATATGTGAGACTGTCTCGCTGGAAGTGGCTGGGGCACATATATAGAAAAGACGGCAGTTTAATACAGGATGTGCCAGAGTGGACTGCTAGAGGAAGAAAAGCCAGAGGTAGGCCGAGGGAAACCCGGTTGAGGACAATGAAAAGAGAACCAGGAGAGGAGTGTTGGTGGGACCTGAAGGAGATGTCAAGAGACAAATATTGGTGGAGAGAGTTCATCGAGGCTCTATGCATCACGTTGGGTGCCACAGGAAATGATGTATATATATATATATATATATATATATATATATATATATATATATATATATATATATATATATATATATATATATATATATATATATATATCTATCTATCTATCTATCTATCTATATATATATATATATATATATATATATATATATATATATATATATATATATATATATCAATAATGTTGCACAGCTGAACAATGTAATCTCCTTTCATTTCTACCTCTCATGAATCCACAGAGTCTTGAAATACTGGAACTGACATGGCATCACACTTAAGAAGCAAACAACAGATTGATGCCGGCAGAATTGATCATTCCGGAAACTGAGCCTTCTCGGTGTACATGTACAGTATATCATATCATTTATTGCTTGGCAGAGGCACCTTAGGGCCGTGGCACTGACATAGCTGGGCGGCTCCGTATCCTGGTTATGCAAAGGCCCTTTAGATCACTTCCTACCCCTTGAAAGGGCAATGGTGGAATGCAGGAGGAGGGCATCTTTAGCCTGCAGCATATTGGGTTCACATTACAGATGAACGTGAGGTTATGACTACTACAAAGACAAAATACATCACCGTCTGACGCAGTCGGTGGGCTATTGTTTTGAATGTGTGTGTGTGTGTGTGTGTGTGTGTGTGTGTGTGTGTGTGTGTGTGTGTGTGTGTGTGTGTGTGTGTGTGTGTTCTTACCTAGTTGTTGATACCTAATTGTATCTTTACACGAATGAGTCAAGTCGTAATGACCAGTATTTTGAACCATGTTTATCATACATGTCTTTGATTATATTATTTGTTTTGACACACAGTATTTCATTCGGTAGTGCGTTCCAGTGATCAACTGTTCTATATGAGAAACTGAATTTCCTTACGTCTTTATCACCTCTCTTTTTGTACAGTTTTCTGCAGTGTCCTCTTAATATTCCTTCTCCATAGGTTATATACTCATTTACGTCTATTTCCTCTATTCCTGTGATGTATTTATATAATACAGTCATGTCTCCTCTTTTCCTTCTTTCCTTTAATGTTAGTAGGTTCAACTTTTCGAATCTTTCTTTATAGCTTAGGTCCCTTTAACTTGGTGCTCATATTGTAGCTGCCCTTTGTACCTTTTCAGTTTTATCTATGTGTTTTTTGAGATGTGGATTCCAGACTACTGATGCATACTCCAGAGTTGGTCTGATGAATGATGTTATCTTTCTCACATTGTCTTCATTTATACTGTATATGTCAATGCTACCCTCATAGTATCAAGCAATGTGTACATGTTCCTTTTTTTTCCATTATGTGGTCAGCCTGTGATAGTTTGTTATTGTTAATCACTCCTAAATCCTTTTCCCTTTCTGATGTGTGTAGAGCTGAACTTCCTAACTTATAGTCCCAGTTTGGTCTTTTTTCACTTTTACCATATTTTATTACACGACATTTGTCCACATTGAATTCCATTAGCCATCTATTGCTCCATTCATGAAACTTATTTAATTCCCCTTGTAGCTCTATGCAAGAGTCTGTGTTTGTCATTTCTCTTTGTATTTTTGCATCATCAGCAAACATATTTAGCTATATTCCATTTCCAATATTGCTGTCTATATCATTTATATATGTATATACTAAAAATATAATTGGTGCCAGCACCGAGCCCTGTGGAACTCCACTTGTCACTTCTCTCCAGGATGAGTAATTTTCCCTTAATTCTGTTGTCATTTCCCATTTACTGAGAAAATCTTGCATCCAATCGTACAGATTACTTTGGATTCCTCCTTGATGGTAGAGTTTCCATAAAAGTCTTTTGAGTAGTAATCTGTCAAATGCCTTCGCGAATTCCAAATATATGCTGTCTATCCATCTCTTTTCTGTATTATTTCTGCAACTCTATCATAGCAGCTTAATAGGTTAGTAACAAATGATTTTCCCTTTCTAAAACCAAATTTGTCTTTCTAATATGATACTTTGTTTTTCCAGGTGATTTACCCAAATTCTTCGTATCAGTTTTTCTAACATCTTGCTTACGACACTGGTCAGTGATATGGTCAGTAAAGTGGATTTTTTTCTATTTCATTTCTTGAAAAAGGGCAAAATGTTTGCGTTCTTCCAAATATCAGGTAGTTTTCCATGTCTTAAGGATTCTCTGAATATTAAATGCTTGTGTGTGTGTGTGTGTGTGTGTGTGTGTGTGTGTGTGTGTGTGTGTGTGTGTGTGTGTGTGTGTGTGTGTGTGTGTGTGTGTGTGTGTGTGTGTGTGTGTGTGTGTGTCAAACAGTTTTTTATTTACTTAGTCAGAACTGAGGAAGGATTACAGGATAACCAAGAAGATATTTTTTTTTTTTAAGTTGGTTAACGAACTGTCAGCTGCAACAGTTTTGATCTGATTTTAATCAATCTTTTTTGTGAAGAGTTAAGGATAAGACAAAAATGATGCGATTTGGTTTAGACCACAATCGGTCTAAGGTCATCGTCACAGTAGGATAAAGGTAAGAAACTACATCTTATCTGAACTAAATTAAATGGAAGGGATGAAGGTGAGGCAGAGATGGAGCTTTAATTTTTAAGTCAGTTGATTAAAGGTCAAGGACACGGCGAAAGGTGAACGCGAACATTCTTTATCCGATCTGGCTTAAACTTCGTGAAAGGGGTGAGGGTCATGTCAGGATGATATAATTCCATTTGGAGAACAGTCGTTCGAATGCCAAAGTCACAGGGAAAAGTGAAACCTGCAGCCCGTAGAGCGACTATAGGACGCGGGTGTTGTACTCCCTGAGTCCTCATTCATGTTATTCTTGTTACCAATGCACGATTTTAATAGGTAAGGACAAGCCTCCCGTAACAGGAGTGTTAAAGAATTCCATATCTAACCCCTCCAGTTATAGAAATCTGTCTTAAGAGTGGTCGTAGATGGGGAGAATAATATATATATATATATATATATATATATATATATATATATATATATATATATATATATATATATATATATATATACTAGAGGATTATTGAGACTAATGGTAATTACTTTTGGTTGTGGCAGTTCATACACTCTTGCATATACTAGAGGATTATTGAGACTAATGGTAATTACTTTTGGTTGTGGCAGTTCATACACTCTTGCATCTGTGGTAGGGAAAGTTGTAGATTTTCTTTATTTAAGGAAATCATTATTTTCCCACGCAATGGATGCCTTATTATAAGCTCATAGAAAAAAAAGTAGCGAGTTGATCGGAAAAAACTTGCGTCAGACAACGCTGTTGCAACATGAACGGTAAAATGTGAAGGGTCACTGTAGTAAGTGGTGTGTATTCTTGATTCGCAGTGACTGACTCCTTAGTATTTTTTTCCTTTAGAAGATGATGGTGTGTTAGGAAGGCAATTTCAGCTGTTTGGCAGAGCTCCTCGTTTACTACATTATTTACTTCAGTAATTACTCGTGCATGGATGTTACAGTGTGTGGGTGTTACGCGTTTGTGTAGGTGGTCCAGTGTTGTGTGGGTGCCACACTGTAGTGTGTGTGTGTGTTAGTGCTATGAATGCCAGACTGTTGCAATGGTGTTACAGCTTTACATGAGTGTTGATACTTAAAAATGATAACTGATTCTTTTTTTCTTTTGTCTTCCATGAATCCTTTGATTCAAGTCATTTAGAAAAACGCATATTTACGTTATCTTCTGACTCCAACCTTATAACTTATTAAGTACGAGCATTAGCTGAAACTGGTACAAGACGAGGGAATGCAAGGATCTAAAAAAAAAAAAAAAAAAAAAAAAGGGGTTAACGCATTTCCTCAGAAGCCAAGATATCCCAGGAGAGCTTCAATGAGTGCAGATTCCAGTGACATGTTACAAACCTGGATATGGCTCAGATGATTAACCTCAGTCACCTTGCTCTAGACTGGCGGAAAGGTAGTGTCCATACAGAGATTACATTATGATACGTTAGTCTCTGAGGTGAGGCTGGATACTGAGTGGAACTGTTGTCCTACAAGCCTGTGGGCCCCTGAGCACCTCCAAGGATAGGAGGTTTGACTGTTAACTTGAACCAAGGCTTAAGCTGTAAGTCCGCATCTCCTAGTAGCACAACAGGCAGTTGGAGGGCAAAAATGCACCTGTTCTCGTTCCCTCAAGTTCTTGCTGGACCTGGGTTTTCTGCATTGCTGCTACGGTCGTCGCTCTTATGGAATAAGAATGAACTAAAATGTCACTTTCAGAGCTCCAGTAAATGTTGCACGACGTAAGATCAAAACTTCTGTACTACCTGCTAATGTCTCAGGGAAAGTGGACTCAGTTCGACCGTGTCGTGGGTAGACTTGAGAAAGGACGGCAGTGTTAAGTCGGCAGTTTCTTTGCCTCACTCTCGCCTGTTATCGGGGATACTCTTGGGCGCAGTCACAGTAAACTGGTAGTTTTAACCCATTCAGCCAGAGAACGTCATGACCATGCTATTCTTGCTATTTCCTGACAGTCTTATTTGACACAGGAGAGACTTCTTGCATTGGTAAGAGTAGGTACAGCCTTCACTACTGTCATTAGTTCCCATGCTGAGAAAAATGCGACTCATAGCAGAAAGGAATATAATATCCTTTGGGGTGAAGACGTTAACATTATCCTCGAGAAAAACATAGATATTATCTTTGTTTGCATCTTCAAGAGTTATTGTTCGTTTTCATGTGTTTACTCTCTTAAGTGAGAGCGATGGAGAATGAATGTGTGTGTGTGTGTGTGTGTGTGTGTGTGTGAGAGAGAGAGAGAGAGAGAGAGAGAGAGAGAGAGAGAGAGAGAGAGAGAGAGAGAGAGAGGGCTTTTATTTCTAAATGGTCTTTTAGAACAATGACACCAGCACACGCAAAAGGTCGCTTGACACGATACAAAACGCCGAACTGTGCGATATCACAATATACTGGTAAGGGTACAATCAACTAAATATTGTAATGACACTCCCTCTGTGCAATCAAATTTGAGTCATATGGCGGAAAGCTTTGGAATAGTGTGCAATATGTCCCATAACCGTAGTGAATGACGACCTCATTCGTATTTCAGCTATACTTTAAATAGCACACATACATTAATATGCCTCGGTGTACGTCTGTATGAGCATAAATGAGAGTAATGATTCATCTTTATGTAAAACCTGGCTGTTGTCAAGAAGAAAACTGTCATTGCACATATCAAAGTATATCACCATAATATTATGCAGGAAGTTACAAATACGGTGAATAAATGCAAAATAACTTCATCAGTTACCTGACAAAACTACACGTTGCACAATTTGAAAATTAGATACGAAAACTAACACAGTTGAGCGAAACTCGGTTCGAGGTTCAAATTAGTGACATCATTTTAGAACGGGTTACGGTACACAACAATGATTTAAAAATAAAATTGCATATGAACAATAAAAGAAAGGTAATACCTCTGGACAGTTCAGTGTACAGGTCAAAGTCATGAGACAAGGTTAGGAGTTCGCCATCATCATCATCATCATCATTGTTATCATCAAATCCTGTGTTGCCCCATGAGGAACGTAGCAGCCCGGGGCAAGGCAAGTTGGCCCTGACATTTAAGATGAGAGCGACCACCCTTACTCATCCCTGAGTAGCATTACGTGGACAATAACCCCCCAACCTCCCCTTGGATGTAAACCTGCACAGGCTCAATCCGACTGAAGTGCCTTAATTACCCACTAAACCACCAGGCGCCATAATTTGGTTATATGGTTACCACCCAGCATAGTAAATTGTTTCCTGGCGTACGGAAAACCATCTGGCTTGTCACTCAGTGTTGAGACACCCGTAGACAGAAGGAAGAGGAGATAATGAAGGAAAGAAAGACAAAAGAGGAAGGAAAGAAAGAAGGAAGGAAGAAAAGAAAGGGCAGTCACCCAAGAGCAGAACTACATCGAGTGGGTGGATGGTGAGCGTCCCCACCTACCACTACCGTTATAAAGTTCATGTCTATCAATCGATTTTGACAAAACTTGGATGAAGCCTTGAGTCATTCAAGGTTGAAGAAATTTCATTTTTTGAACGACAGGTTAAAGGTCAAGACCACAGAGAAAGATCAACTTTAACAGTTAGATTTAATTTAAATCAAATTGATGGAGCTGTTGAAAGTGAAGTAAGGATGAACTAATTTGGTTTTGAGAGAAACTGGCCGAAGATCAAGGTCACAGAGCTGTCAAATGTTCAGCCTTTATGCCAACTATAGGATGCAGGTGTTGCACTCCTTGCGTGCTCCTTGCTGAATGCTGCGACAATTTTGCTTCGTGTGTTCTTATTCCATCTGAATTTTTATTTGAAGAAGACTTAAATTAATGTCTGTCGACTAACTGTGGGTCACTAAAACAGATATTAATTTTTTTGCTAAGACTCAATCTTCAACGGACACGCAACAGTTAAATTTACAAGCGACGTCCCTATTTCAGCCATAGATGTTACCAAGCTATGGTAGAGAAGACATATCAGAGAAGTCATATGACCAGCCCAGGAACCGAACCCCGGACTTCTCAGTTGCAGACCGAGTATGCTTCCTTTTACACCACCGCCACCTCTTACCTGATCAGGAAGACACATGGTGTACAAGACTGGATCATGCTACGTTCTTCCTCTTGTTCCTGGAGAAAGTTGTGGATTAAACCATGACAGGCTAATACCGGCTAATCTATAACGCCCTTTTTCGCTGTGTATGGTTGGTACGGGCACCCAGCATCCACATGCTTTTATTTATGTTGTCTTCAGAAAACTGTACGCCGATTGACTAGCAAAATGCTTCTTTTGACAAGAATAATTTCTTAAGCAAATAAACTCCTGATGGCTTAATAGGTTGGGGCAATCATACAGTATGTGATTCATAGTGTATAACATCTGAAAGGTTGGTATAGTTCATTACTCACTCAAGAGTGTTTAAATGTGAGAAACTGGTCGTTGTCGCCTTAATCTTTTTGAATTGTTAGCATAGCCATGGCCCTTAGGCTTCTGATGGGACAATAAAGAACCCCGTGATAGCATTATCCCCGTCTTGTCCCCTCATCCCAACCCTGTAATCTCAACCCTGCCCTGTCCCACCACCATCCCCACCCTGTCCCACCACCATCCCCACCCTGTCCCACCACCATCCCCACCCTGTCCCACCACCATCCCCACCCTGTCCCACCACCATCCCCACCCTGTCCCACCACCATCGCCGCTCTGTCCCACCACTATTGCCGCTCTGTCCCACCACCATCCCCACCCTGCATGGGGATGCTGGGTGACCGCACCAACCTGACTAGACTTGCATGGATCTGATTGTACTGGATAGACCTGCATGGATCTGATTGTACTGGATAGACCTGCATGGATCTGATTGTACTGGATAGACCTGCATGGATCTGATTGTACTGGATAGACCTGCATGGATCTGATTGTACTGGATAGACCTGCATGGATCTGATTGTACTGGATAGACCTGCATGGATCTGATTGTACTGGATAGACCTGCATGGATCTGATTGTACTGGATAGACCTGCGTGGATCTGATTGAACCTTAACAACCTGTATGGGTCTGTCATGGCAGTAATGACCCCTATTAAAATATGAACTGTTGTAACCTAAACCGAAATAATATGACGAGGCTGAAATGGATGTCATTAACCTAACTTGATGTGAAGTGGACTTAACTGATCCTGAATGGCCCATACTGGATCTGACCTATTTGTTTTAACATGAATGGATGTGAAGGAACTTACAGAGGAGTAAGAAGGAAACAAACAGCAACAGACCCGTCGGTCCTTTGTAGGGTGTTAGTTATAGGTTAATAAACAATTTACGTAACTAGTCTGTGGGTCGAAGACAGAGATTGAAAGGCTGGTAAGCTCCCTCACATCAGCCAAACCAACCATCTAATGCGGGAGGAAGGTATGAGGACCACTGTGTAGTATTAAAAAAGTGTCGTGGGTATTTTTTAGGAAAGGCTGATTGGACAACTTTATTTTATATTAACTTACTCTGTAAGGAAAAAAGTACCATTAACTTCTTGATGTTCCGCTGTTGTTTCATTCACGTGATCTGGATGAGAGAAAACCATTATTTAGACAGCTGTTTTTATTATTCAGCTGAGGACGTCCTTAGCTGAGGATTATCAGCTTGTGTGTGTGTGTGTGTGTGTGTGTGTGTCAGAGCGAGAGAGGCGGGGGTGGGGGGGCAGACGGACTCACTCAGAGGGGGGTGTTTTGTTCACCATAATAATATGTCAGTAAAGCTGCCACGCCCCAGACAGCTAATGCTCTAGTCATAGGGGTGGGCAGGGTGGCACTGCCTACCCAGAAATATGCCTGGAAACCTCAAACCTAGGAAAGGTTTACCCCCGAACCCCCCTAAAGTGTTCGTTTAGGATCACTCCATTACCAGGCTTGACCGTGCTTTGGCCATTACATGTTTACAATCCTTACTATGCCACTGTCCGCAAGGCAAGCGTGAACTAATACTTTTGTGCACACCTACCTACCTACTGTATCTGCTTAACTGCCTACACATCCCCTTATACAGTACTTACCTAACTACCGACACATCCCATTATACAATACTCATCTACGTACCTACACATTCCCACCTACATATCCCCCAATACAACACTGTACTTTACTACCTACCTAACCACCTACCTACGCATCAGTATTATACTTTAACCTACTTACCTGCGTATTCCCCTGTACAGAGCTTTCCTACGTATACAGTACTTTCCTACTTCCCTGCGTGCACTTGAACTGTACTTAACCTACTTACATACATATCTACCTATATCTGTCTACCTACCAACACATCTCCCTATGCAATACTTTAATGTACAGCAGCCAATAATTAACTTGTACTCCTACATATCGACCTGTACTTACCTACCTACAAACACATCCTCCATACGAGTACATTAATTAATTACTTGGCTACATACTTACATATGAATACCCCTCCATTAATACATACCTAGCTACATACACATCTTCCTGTCCAGCACTTACTTACCTACCAACCTACCTACCTATATTTAGCCTACCTGATATTTAACCTTCTAATAGGTTCGAATCTTCACTTCTGTATGTCAGAGTAGGGGATCACAGTACTGTCATGCAGCGACTTTCTTACACTCATGATCATTCTCCTGTTCACTGCTTTCAGAGAATCAGTAACCTTTCATCACTGCTGTACCATTCTAAGCCATTCATCCTTTAAAATTCCACTATTTCTTATCACACTACCTAAGTAGTTAAACGCACTCCCATTCTCCATTTCCTAAATATTCAGCCTACCTTTGCATTTTGTGACATCACTTCTCTCAAAGATCATGACTGTTCTCGTCCGAACATTCACTTCCAGATTCTTTTTCTTACCTACACTCCACAAGGTCATTCACCAAGCCTTGCAACTACCATTCGGTTCCACTTAACGATACGGTATTGGCAGCAAACAGTAGTCCAAGAAGTTTCCAAAATCGACCCACTCTCATGAGGGACACTCCAACATACACTACCGTCCCATGTATCTCTTTTATAATTCCATCATTATATAAAGCGAAAAACAAGGGAGACATCACATATCCCTCTTTCAATCCAATCTTCAGCTCAAATAACTTAGTTTACTAACCACACGCACTTGAGCCCTAACGCCTTCATACCTCATTCAACACCTTCCAGTCTACCCCCATATACCTATAATAGACCACGCACTCCTTGTCTATCTATTCTGCCTTACGCTTTCTCAACATACTGGAAGGCAGCATACAGTTTCTTCCCTCTCCTTTCGATACTTTTCTAAGAAGGGATACCTGATCTATACAATCACTTCCCTTCCTAAAGCCCCCTTTGTTTTTCTCCAACTACTTCCTTGGTTATTTCCCTAATTCGCTCTAAAATTATCCTATCATGTATTTTTCCTGTTATCGTGAGAAGAAAATTTCCCTTATGACTGCGACACACTTTATTTCTTATCCTTTGAAAAGGGGAACCATTATATCCAACTTCCTATTCTCCGGGACCTACCTTCCTCCCAGTCCAATTTGCACATCTTCCATATTCATTTTGTCGCTATCTCTCCCCAGCATTTCAGCATTTCTTTACACACCATATCAATTCCTGGAGCTTTCACCATTTTGACATTTTTCATTGCTTCAGATTCTTCTTTTCTACTGACCTCTTCCTCCCAGCTCGCCTCTCTTCTTCTGGACATTCCCCAACCACGTATACTGGTGCTACTGTCGTTCTTTATATTAAGTAATTTCTGAAAGTGTTCGCCCCATTGGCTCATTTTTTCTCCCTTCTCCACCAGCATTTTGTCATTTATATTTTTTCACCCATCTACTGCTTCACTTATCACCATTCTTTATCTTCATGAAAAATTTCAAGAACAGTTTCTTACATTCCCTCTATTATACACGCGGATTTCTTCCAAACTCCTCATCCACTCTTTCCTTAGTCCCTCTTATTGTTCTGTTCACCCCTTTCCTCTTCTCTAGAATAGATCCCTTTTCCATCTCTCAACATCCTCAGTACCTCTGCTTTCCATCATGTTAGGAAAGGTATATATTTTTTGCATCTATGCCACTGCTTGTTTCACCTCTTCATTCCATCATCCTGTTCTTTGCCCCCCCTCATGTCTCTTCATCACCCCAAAAAACAACTCCCATGCTCCATAAATTTCCTACGCGAAAATCTTTCACATGCCTACCACATCGTCCATCCTCAATTCATATCTACCCAGCTGCTACCCTACTTTCCTCTGGTATTCCGCCTTCTTAAAATCCTGCTTCAGTCTTTCTACCTTCCTTGCGGGAACTGCTTCCTCCTGTCTTTATCTACCTTTGTTCACAAGCGCATTTTAACGTCTTTCCTAGACACTAATATACACTGATGTGATAGTGCACTTTCCCAGCTTCATACATTTTCGTATTCACCGCATATTTTCCCATTTGTTCATCCACCTGCAAGTAAGAAATTATTCTCTTCCGTTCATCTACATTACCACTCATCCTCTTCATTACTCACTATTTTACAGTATGAGCCTAAAGAGAGCATCGGCTGTTGATAATTCCTTCCTGGTATCAGTGTCCACTGATGCACTACCATTGCCATCCACCTCACTGAGTACATCCCATTCAACAACCACTGTATCTGTCCTGACATTCCTCACTTTTCCAATCATATCTCCAATTTAAAAAACACTCTCACTCTCACATATTTCCAAGCGCACTTCCACATTCGTCCAAAACTCAGTTAAAAGATATTTTCACATTAATTATATTGACTATATCTTCATATACTTGTGTGCTATGCCTGTTTAACAGTAGGCTACTATAAATAGTAAAATGTTATAGCATCGGGTTTTCTTTTTCTTTTTAATTGGCTTGAGATTTCTAAATGTATTAAAATATTTTATTGTGTGTTATTCTTCACATTTGTGTTATTTCATACCTATGAGTTTATGTAGTAATTACCTGGACATCAGGCAACTTTATTTTCAGGGAAAACTCCCTCCTCCTCTTTCTGCAACAAAGAATTTTGATGAAGGAATTTATTTATTTTTCTATTTATCTTTCTTTTAATTCATATAAGAACTTGGTAGGAAGAGAAAAACTTTCCGTGTATTTCGTTCCTCCTGCAAATCAAAAACCTTGTTACAAAAGGATGATCATAGTCAGTTTCTTTGAGAATCCGAAACTTGCTGCGATATTTATAAACCCTCCTATGACTTTAAATATGTTTGTCTTCACTCCTCCAGCTGCCAAGAACGTCAAAAGCAAATTAAAATGACTAAACACGAAAAACAAGACAATGTGATACGTTAGCTGTTATGGAGACGAGTGAAACCTGCCCGTTGTATCGCAAAACTACACTGATTATCCCAGTCACCTAAAGGGTACGGCCACACTTGCTCGAAACATGTGTTGGCAACATGTTTCAAACTGTGTCCGGAACAATGTTACAGATATGTTTGAAACACATGTGTCTCGAACGTGTTAGCAACTCTACTGGAATCGTGTTGGTAGCACCAGTGTGGTCGAGGCTTTGAGCTGCGGACATGAATCTAACACAGCAGTAGACCATTACCTGCCACCGATACCGTTTGAAAATCTGTTTTTGACCTCCTGAAGAAATTACGAAATTCTGAAGTATCCCCTACTTGCACCGGTAACAGTCCAATGTCATCTCTAACGAAGTCATTTACAAAATGATGTCCATCACCATAGGGACTTGCCTTATATGATGGACGCACCCAAAATCGCCGACGAGCACGTATTTTTTGTCCCTACTGTGCACATAGTACAACCGTTTCGGCTGCGGCAAGTAAGGCATCTTCCCTTATCGCCATGTTGCTGGGTACTGTCTCTCACAAGTCTGGACCACACGACTACTTCACCTTTGTTTCGAATGTCAGTGACTTTCTCGAAAACCATTCTCGTCGCATTGCCGGTAACATGTCTGTGACATGTTCGAGGCATGAATCTAACATGTCACGAGCATGTTTCCAACATTGTTCGAGGGCAAGTGTGGCTGCACACTTAGATATATCATCTCACATTAGTCAGTATTTTTGCAACTCTTATTACCCTGAACACCTTCAGGTAAACCATCTTTCATTAGCCAGAAGTCTGATTTCCCCGATCACCTTTCAGGCAACCCATCTCTCATTAGCCAGTACTTCTGTGAATCCATGCACGAATTAGCATTATTCATGTACTGTACTACTTCAGCGTATGTTTGCCATCTTTATTCATCTGTTGAGAGACTTTTCGTGACCAGGGAGCCAAACGTTCTGTGTCTAATGAACTTACTGTCAAAATCATTATTTAATCCATTCTTTTGCAGAAGTCTGTAATTCCAACATGTTGGTATTCAACCAAGTTGATTAAACCAAATATTTACATACAATCATGCAAACACACGTGTATCAGGTACACTCTTTGTTCTCGCACCAAATTTAATAGTAGTCACACATTCCTGTGACCACTTTGTAATCTAAACTTAAGGGTGTATATCCATGTGTGATAGTAATGGTAGAAGCTGAAGTGGACGGAGGGTGAGGTGGGAGGAGTCGGATCGTTGACCAATCAGCTTAAGTGCGGTGGGTACACCAGCTCTTATATTTGGTGAACATGACTTTTAATTTAATCATGGTAAGTGGAGAAGCAGCACAATAAAGGCACTAACACCTTGAGTATCAGTACTCACACTGTGCTCACCACGGCCATACGAATACTTCACCATACTAAGCTGCCATTGGTGATCTCCCAGACACTCCAACTTCCACAGCTGTTGGCCACACACACTAACTCCCGTTCCTGTTGTCCACACACTTCAACTTCTGCTGTTTCTCCAGACACGCCACCTTCCATTACCTACAAGTTACACAGTAAAGGTAAGGGAATTCATCCACTGTACTGCTGTACTGGACCTCCTTGCCCAAGTACAACGCATTTTGACGTGCACCCTGGTGTGCACTCCAGCGTCAAGTCTTGGCCCCGGTGTTTGAGCGGAACTTGGAACCGACTTGTGTTCATCTTAAGTCTGATTTACAGTACAGCTTAAGGGCACCTCGGCCACACAGGATTTAACCGTTATGTTCTGCAGTGACATCCAGTACCTGCAAAAGATTCCTTCTCAAACATTAGCAAATAATGCACAATTCTTGACTCCCGGAAATATCAATATTATAATTTTATGTTACACAAGAAAAGTTATATTAATGTTACCGGGTAATTTTATTGCTGTGCTTAGTAGAATAATTTCATATCATCTGAGAGGTAAATTAAATATAACTCTGGGAGAACTGTCTCTTATATGGCTTTATTGCATCCATTACTATAATAATTATCGTAAAATCTATAGCATGACCTTTCATAATTCAATAATGCTGAAATAATTAGAGTTGCCAGAGTTATGATTATCTAATACGATATATGTTCTCCAGATCCGTTCACGGTGACGTAACTATCATGTAGGCCGTATCTGTCTCCGCCAACGGAGTTGCAGGTGGTTATGTATTCACCAGCATCTCTTTATTTGTTTGCTTGTCTGCTCGGGTACAAGATATCCCAGTAGCTGTTGCCAGACTTCAGTGAATTGGTGCATAAATGGGCAATGTGTCAAAGTATACTTGATTCGATTTTCAAGTGGAAACGGTTCAGGATACAGGAAATAATATTTATTATTTGGCGTTGGCGGAGGTATACGCTCTCCCAATATTGTAATAGGGGAGACTAAATCAGTAGTTCTGACTGACTGTGTCAGACGGTAAACGTATAGGTCATACTGTATAGGAAAGATGAAGTATAATATATCATAAATTTTATTGGGGTTGGCGGAGAGATGCACTCTATGAGAGTTTTATAATTACTATCTGTTGTATGGATTATCACACAAAAATTTCAGCTATTATACATTTCATAAATCAACTAATGCTAACTATATATTAATGGGAATAATCATATTTGAGCCTATGTTTTGCTGTGGGGAAACCCATCATCCTCTCACTTGATGTACTGTGGAGTTGTCAACTTCTTCCTTCATGCTTATCACTCTCCCTATGTACATACAGTATATCCTCCTCACTTCCTAGTTCTCCCATCCTTCCTGCCATCAAATTTTACTCCTCTCTCTACGTCAGATGGTTCTACATAAAGTGGCAAGCCAAATTAGGTTCCTGTAACTCAGGAAACCATTTTTAACTCTTGGTGGTAATCGTATAACCAAGTAGCGGGGTGACATGGAGTTTACTTTGGTGCCCTGTGAACTGGGTCAAGACGCAGATGTGGCGTCCACCGAGAAATCAAACCTCCACACTACTTCCCGCGCCTTGCAGTGACGAGGGTTGTCAATCGTATGAGACCATAGGTTACCGCACGGCACAGCCTTGCTGGGGAGGGTGCTTGTCTGCTGTTGATAGTCTACTCGATCAGACAGTCTGGGGGAGGACAACAACTTCCGTACAAGAGGCCTCCCCAGACCTGAAAAAAATCGTGTGCAGGTAGTAAAAATAAAACAGTAAAACACATCACTGGACTGAAGACACCAACAGTATGGTAAACACAATTATATGCCGTTTATCATTTTATGTCAGCTGGAATATATATATTCACATGATTAATTACAATATAGGGAAGGAGACTCAGGATTAATGTATGTCGACTGCACGAGGCTCATTATTGAGGCTGACAGTGTAATTTTTTTTTCCTAAAACCTAATTTTCCCATAAACCAATGCTCCACTTTTTTTTTTCTTGCCTAACAGATTATTAAAGGATACAACAATTACTAGGTGTTCAGTACAGTGCATTTAAAATAACACTGATTTTTGTTATGTTGACGGAATCTGCAAAAGTATGATATAAACATAACTTTGAGTGAATGCAGTGAAAAACACTTTCTTAATATACATAGGAGAATTTCTCAAAACAATTTTGCTTAGAGCAAACTCAGGTAGGTTTACCGAGAAAGGTTACTAACTGAAACATTTGTACTGCGAGTGCGAGAAATAAACATTTGTCACTGAAAATTTTTTTAACACGTTTAATTCAAAAGGTTTTTCCAGAAAATAAATGTGATAATTTCACTGAAACTTACAGAGAAACTGAAGCCTGTTTTGCGGAACACGGGTTCGTAATGCCTGGTTCTGTATCTGAAGACCCAGACGCAGTTCCTCGCAGTGCGACGTCAGATTATGATCTCTTTTTGTTCCTCATGCTGTACGTGTTAATGCTCAATGCGTAATTAACAATTATGCTGTTGGAAATGACAACAGCACGTCAGAGGCACACTCGGAGATAGTTAGGTGCTCCCATTTCATCTCTACCCATAATATGTCTAAGGATACTTCACCTGATTATGTCTGAACATGCGATCACTCTTGATATCCAGAAGCTCCTTTCATGCCGTCAGACAAAAACGCCAACAGATGCTTCAGCAGTTGAAACAAAAGGATGACAAACCCAGTTACGCCGTTGTGCCAAACACGGCGTTTTCTACTACGATATCCCTTCCACGTGAACAGATCAATGTAGAAGTAAACTCTCATTATAACACCGCTAAAACACACCAGGAGCCAATGCTCCTACATTAGCAAGGATCTCAGGGACAATGGTGCATCACACTAAATGGGTCAAACATGTACTCGAAAACGTTTAGCTCGTGTCCGAATGAGATTTGCTGCCGATGGTTTCGCAAGCTGCCTGCTTATATCACAGGAATATTTGAAAATGAATAGTAAATTCTGATACATTCGTTTACTTAATTCCAATTCAACTCATAACTGTTATGTTTCATTATATAACACCTAATTCCTGTATTTGTTGTAATATTGTTTTAAAGTGGGGGTGGGGGGTAATGTACCATGACACACCAGGAAGCTTTTGGCGGCACACTGGTTGCCGAACACTGCCTGAAAGTAACGCACAACTTGTACTCCAGGTCCCCATTTCATTTGCACCTGCGAACAGAATGGGATGAGATGATTATGCCTAAAGGTATCATCACTAGCTTTGAATAGAACCCAGGTCTGTTCAGCTGCTAACTGCTTCCAGTAATCCTTCCGCCCGTCAAAATAGGCTGTGTTTTATTAAGTTTTATACTGTGGATCAATATTAAAATGATCCTAATGTAAGTTTGTTATGTATGTACTTAGTATACCGTCCTTGGTACCTTGGCTGCTGGAAGGATCTTGTAACGTGTTGTGCAGATTTTCGTGAACCACCATTCAGTGCTGAAAGTAACTCACAGTATCCGTTGACCTATTTTATAAGTTTGTATTTACTTCCACCAAATGAGTTTATTTAAATTCCATCGTAGTGCGAAGGGTAAGTGAAGACTAGAATCGATCCCTCCACTTCAGACAGACTCTCCTAGGCTGGAAATATTAAAAATAAAATAGGTATTACGTCATGGGACGGAGAAGGTTGATTAACTGACGCGTATGGATCGAGTGCGAAATGATGAAGTGCGAAGGAGAACTGGAGTTGTTCGGGAGATGGCTGGTAGAGTTGAGCAGAGGGTGTTGCAATGGTTTGGGCATATGGAGAGAATGGATAATGAGCGATTGGTGAAAAAGATAACTAGATCTGATGTGAGAGGTGTAAGACTGAGAGGAAGACCACGAATAGGATGGATGGACAGTGTGAAGAGAGCGCTGGATGCGAGAGGGATGTCTGTTGAGCAAGGAAGAGTGGCTGTGCGTGACAGAAATAAATGGAGAGAAATTGTGAATGAATAAGTGATGACGCAGCCCTGAGGGGATATTCTCCCGCATTTGGTCTGATCAGCTAGTCAGGTCAGGTGCGGGTAAGGGGATGGGTCTGTTATGATGTGGCAGGGGTAAACCAGTTCTGCTGTCGGGCCCTGCTGTGGATGTCACTGCTTGCATTGCGCAGTTGACCCTTGTGCGGTGTGATGCGGTGAGGATCTGTCCGTTCTCCCCTTTGGGGCTAAGATGCGAATGAATGTGTTTGAATGGATGAGTAAATGGAGAGTGAGTCGTCCTGTCTCGGCTACCTCCCTTTCCTTGGGGGAAGCAGCCTAGGTATATAGATAGATAGATAGATTATCACATCAAACGTTTATCTGTTCGTAGTATTGTGATCACTGTAATGGAGTACACAGTACTCAGTTACTGTACTGTCCATAACTAAAACAGTCTGTGTACAACTGGCTATTACATTAAACTCTCAGTCTCACACCACTTTCTCTTGGGAGAATAAAATCGTCTGACACTGGCTAGATTTGCCTTTCCTATAAGAGGGGGAGGCGGTGGTTCAATCGGTAGAGAGGTGGCCTGCAGTCCCGCTGGACCCAGGTTCAAATCCCCGTTAGGGCAGGGAACAGTTTAAGGATTTGAATTTCATAAAATCAGGCTTTACTGATCTACCAGAAGACCCGCCGACATGTCGTAAAAATACCCCCGCTAATACCAATACACCAGTCCCGTATGCGACAGCCCTAGCATGTATTCTATATGGATGGTGGGTGTTAGCGCCTAGGTGGTGACATGTAGAGGTGTATGGTATGCAGGAGAACTAATGGGCATTGAGAACAGGCTGTGAAGCCGATGCCCAGAGTCGGACACACACACACACACACACACACACACACAAACGATAAAATTTGAAAACGAGGGTAACAAGACCTGCCCAACACGCAGATTTCCGTTTTGTCTAACATTTTTGCACCACGCGCTATTTTTGATTTTTCCAGGATGATCAGTTTTCCAATTTTTCTACTCTGACATAACTTAACTTCTCCTAATTTAACCTAAATGAGCAGATTAACAAAATTTATAAACAAATTAACCTGACCTGATACTAAGAAAACAAAACTAATCCAACCGAGTCTTTCCTGGATAGGAAAGAATGCAGAAATGGTTCACAGAACGGAAATCAACTCCCAAGACTTATAAATCAAAATTATTTATGAAGTTACGGTAGAATAAAAATGCCGTTGATGAAACTTAGTCGAAATTTGACTTTTTCTCAGTTGTTGGTGAACTGGGGTATTTTATTATGAAACCACAAGATTTTGGTCACTTCATAGAAATCCCTCCCGTCAAACGGCTTCCAAAACTATCAACAACAATCGTCTGTTTTCTGTTACTACAGCCAGGCGTAATAATGAAGGCAAACACCAGACGATTTTGTTCAGTAGGCAAAATTCTCGGAGCCAGTGAGTTAAACAACAGTATTACCATTAGTTCATTATTTCTTTTTAACTCCGTCACGTTGCGGCTTCCCGGGCATTTAAATCAAGCCAACACCAGACGAATTTATAGAGCTGAGAGTGCGTCAAAAGAGCCTAAGAGTTAACTCATAGAATGAAACCACGTATTCTCTTGACTGCTGCCTCCAGCCTTTTTTTTATTGTGTGTGTGTGTGTGTGTGTGTGTGTGTGTGTGTGTGTGTGTGTGTGTGAATTTTAGGGGAGACCTTTACAACTGTAGAGCTTGTTGTCATACACCACTTAATTGCAAAAGGTGTTCCATAAGTTGTTTATAATCGTCCGGTGGTAACTGGCATGTAACAAACAGTACTGCTGGACGGAAGATGAGGACTTGACACCTTGTCAAGTCTCGTTCAAACACAGGGCCTACAGCTTATCATTATTAATATTTTTATATTGTTGTCGGTGTTGCTGGTGTTGTTAGCTTTTATGCATTATCTAACTCTTCCCACCGGAACGACAACCCAAAATCCAGGGCCGACATTGGACACACGCATGACCTTTCATCAGAATACAAGTAACATCAGTGCAAAGGCATATTGTAAACTCGAGTCCTTGACATTCACGGCACTACTTTAGGGCAACCGATATGATCCCTGGACACAATTTACAAACAGTTGGTGTGAAGAGTCATAAACTATACAAGCCCAGCGTGGGACCTAACCATAACCAACATAAACATGGCTACATTTTAAACACACAAAACAAAGCGTTAAGAATACAAACAGGATGCACCAAAACCACAAAATTAGATAGGTCGCTTATATCAAGAGTTCAAAAACACTTTCATTCAAAGATCATATATGAGAGGCACACAGTTCACTGAATCAGTTCAAAACTCATCCCACTCTTGTAACTTCATGCTGCATCATCTAAGTCCTCAAAGAAAAAAAAAAGATATACAACAGCCCATCTCCACACAAAGTATCTCGGCAACATTCCTCCTCCTCCACCCAACACAACAGTTCACAAATACACACAGACATAGAAACATCACCGATCCAAACCCTTCAGGCAAACAGCAAGAAACACCATCGGACATACACGCCTTAGACATTATCTTGGGATGCAACTACCGCTTTCCCCTTCTACATTACCAACACCTAATATAACCCACACTGTAGTGCACCCCCCAGCACCACAACAGATATACTCACTACATGCGCCACACTATTACGAAATAAACAGAACTTCACCATAACCTCAACAAAAGACCTCAGGGAGCGACCAGTTTTAGTTCCATATTTCCTGCGATCCACTGGGTTCACAGGGATATGAGCCTGGGGTTGCAACAAGGGCAGCAATAATTACCCTATCTACATGCATTCTCTTCAAATCCCGCAAATTCTAAGCACCCTCAATTCTACACCATTATCAACAAACTTCCCAACCCCACATCTGACACTAATCGCATTATATCTCATCCTTTTCCACTCTAAACACTGTGCATGCATTCTTCAGTAATCGTCTTTTCAAAGTACTCTTTACTTTCTACAAATTCATTTATTATACTCTCCCACCTGTACGTTAACAAGTGGGCACTAGCACACTTTCATGTCACCGTCACTTTTATACATCCCGCAGTCCATAGCACGTCACAGCTCCGTAACTTATAACTAGATATTCGAAACTAAAAAGACAGAAAACGTAGTAATGATGTGAAAGTAAAAAGCATAAGCCAAGCTCATACGACAGCAAAACGTTCTCAAAATACATTCGAATACTCGTCTGCTTAGACAAGTGGAACATCCCACGAGCGGCCTACGCCCCCCTCCCCCCGTCATATTTGGAAGCTGAGATTTTACACATTATTGCAGTAATGACATAATTTATCTTAATTTGCCTGAACATGAGAAAAGGATCAAGGTGGCTACTCGTAAAACTTTACTTGGACATGTTTTGATTTGTTCCGAGAATTTAGAACGTGTCTAGGTCATCTGATAAATTTAGCAAGACCACGTTTTTCAATTAATCTATACAGATAACTATATATAATATTTTAAATGGGCAGTCTTATCGTCAAACGGCTATTGTGACCCTTATAATACAGTAATTTAAAATGCGTCGTCAATGATGAATGCACGCCGACAACCAATCAGCTGTTAGTTCTCGTAAGTTTAAAGCTCGTCTTTTCTCAGAGTAGATCGAACTGGCAATAGAAATGATGATGATGATGATGATGATGATGATGATAAAGATGATGATGATGATGATGATGATGATAAAGATGATGATGATGATGATGATGAGGAGGAGGAGGAGGGGAAGGAGGAGGAGTAGGAATAGGAGTAGGATAGCTTATTAAAGACTGACAGCTAAGATGAAGACAAAAGCCACTCCAGGCCTCCTCGTAATGATGATATTGATGATGATGATCTTTCTATCTATCCATTACCAGACGCCTTAATTCCATAAGAGGTGGCAACATACAAATCACCTCCATGTTGCCCTGTCCCCCACCATTTCAATGATGCCCTCCCCCAACTCACACACTCCTCTCTCATATACCTCTCCACTCCATCCCTACATCTCATTCTCAGCCTCTCCCCCCCTCTCCCCCCATCACCTCACTCACATACACTCTCCCCGTTAGTCTCTCGCTCTCCATCCTCTCCACATGGCCAAACCACCTCAGTATATTTCTCCAAACGCTATCTGTCACATCCACTTCCACACAACAAAGCTCATTCACTTCCTCATTTGCCAGTCTGTCTCTCCATGTAACTCTACTGTACATGCTCCTCTAAAGTAAATGATTTCCACTGCTCTCACTCTTGATTTGTGTCCTTCCAGCAAGGTCCAAACGTCACTTCCATCCGTTAGAACTGGTATCACAATACTATCATGCAGCAACCTTATGACTTCCATGCTCACTGCTCTATTTCTTATCACTGCTTTCAAAGAACCAGCAACCTTTCTTCCCTGTTGTATCTTTCCAAGCACTTCATCCTCCAAACTTCCATCCTTACTCTTTGCACTACCCAAGTACTTAAATGCATTCACATTTTCCATTTCATCATCCAGCCTCACTGTCCATTCAATGACTTCATTTCTCTCGAAGACCACAACTTTACTCTTCCCTATATTCACCTGTAGATTCCGTTTTTCTACACACTCTCCCAAACTCATTCATCAAGACTTCCAGTTCCCCTTCGTCTTCACTCAACAATACAGCATCATATGCAAACAACAGAACAGGAAGTTTCCAAAAGCTGTCCTCTTTTATAATGGCCGATCCAACATCCACTGCCATACTTTGTATATCTCTCTTAGAACCCCTATCCATATACAGACTGAGCAACAATGGAGACATGACACATCCATGTTTCAATCCAACATTCAGATAGAAAAATTCACTCAGTTCACTGTCCACACTCACTGTAGCCTGAGCACCTTCATACATACTCTTCACGGCATTCAACAGCTTCCCATTTACTCCATATATTCTAAATGTTTTCCAAATTCCTTAATGATGATGATATTAATGGTTGATAGCTAAGACGAAGACAAAAGCCATTCCAGGCATCGTACTGATGATGGTGACATTGATGATGATAAAGATATTGATGATGATGATGATGACTAAAGCCACTACAGTCTTCGCGCTGATGATGATGATGGTAATGGTGATGATGGCGACGATAACTAAAGCCATTGCAGTCTATGTAATGGTTATAATGATGATAGTGATATTTCATGTTCACAGAGCCAAGATGATGACAAAAGACTCTTCAGCCCTCGCACTGATGATGGCGGTATTAGTATTGATGGCGATGGTGGTGGTAGCAGTGATGGCAGGAGGCCAGCGTATGTGGTATAAAGTTCTGGTTTCCCAGACCAATTTGAGCAACAACGTGGTGGGGAACCAGAAAGCCACATCAGCAGTGCGGTGTGCTATAAAGGCCAACCAACACGCTGACGCACACATCTTTACTTTCCACCACCCTGACATCTGTACCTTCTACAACCTTATCGTTCGTTCCAGTCATGATGATTCAGCCGCAGGTGATGCTCAGGAATGCTGGACTTGGCACGAGAAAGGTAAGTGGTTCCATCTACACCAACAGTATCACTCATTAACACATCTACACCACCATCAACACCATCAACACCCTCACCATCATTATCGCTCACGCCACCATCATCACCTATAACATTTCCCGCCCCCCATCATCACCTACACTCACACCATCACCTACACCCACAGTCCCAAACTATCACCTAAACCGAGATAATCAGCTACAGTACTCCTTCACCATCAGCAACATTGTAAGAGGTGGTATTACTGATGCACTGAAAGAAATGGCTGGTTTCAATTTTGCCAGGAAAGGAAAGTATTAACAGCACTGAGGGAAATGCTAACAAGAGGGAGCACTCAGAGGGTACAACATCCATGCCCTACAGTTGGCTTAGGGACCGAACATTTGGCCTTGATCGTGACCTTCGGCTGACTGCTCTCAAAGGTGATTTCCTTCATTCTTTCCTGAACCTTAACTTTTCCACCAACATTAGGCCACGTCGGATAAAAATGCTGAAGTTGATCTTGTCAAGTGAATATAACGAGTGAGCCTTCCCGGTGACCCTGACTTTTCATTTCAAGATCTAATCCCATTTTTCTTGCCTTACCCTTCACCCTTCCACGAAGTTTGGTCTAATTTGGATGAAAATGCTTATGTTGACCTTGTCATGTGACTCTGACCTTGTACCTATTTTTCTTAAGATCTATAAGTCAACTCCGCGGGCGACAATCAACCCTTCCACCTTGCCCTACGACCTTGACCTTTGACTGACTGTTCTCAACACAGACTCCCTTATTCCTGCCTTACCTCACCCCATGCACAATTTTGGTCTGAACACGATAAAAACTGTTCAACTTGACCTTGAAGTATTAAACTTTGATCTAGCCCTGCGACCTTGACCTTTGACCTATTGTTTTCAATTATAACATTCAACTCTTTCACTGACCTGCATTCCTTTCACCGAACGTGGTTAAGATGGGATCAGAACTGAGTAATTCTGTTAGCACACACACACACACACACACACACACACACACACACACACACACACACACACACACACACACACAGACGCCAAGTAAAACATTATACACCCCCTCGTTCTCGGTAGCGGGTGTAAGAATGGTAGGTACTGGAAGTAACTAAACTGCACAGTACACTAGGAGCGATTATGGGTTTAGCTTGCATCCCAGAGTCCAGCAGTGTTAGCAACAATATTCCGAGGCCAGACAAATCCTATATTTGACCTGTACTTTAGAAATTACTATAAAAAAAACCGAGCTTTCAAAGTAAATAGCCAAGGAAGAGGTTTTACGAAAATTCCTAGACCACTTAGAATACGGCCTTCACTCTTCAGTCTCATTATTACTCCTTTCGTGGTGTAGGGTCGCGAAGCTCCTAAGCCGAAGGGAGAATGGGGGAGAGTAGAAGGCCACTTAAGGCTGCGCTACATCAAGTCCACGTTGAGATAAGCCCTGGGTCACAATGGCATCAACATACGAGTATAACCTTGCTTTTTTTACAGTAAGAATATTGTCTAGACTCAAGGAATATATGTGGAGGATGAGGTTAAGGTTAAGGCTGAGGCTGAAGGTAAGAGTGAAAATAAGGGGATGAGGGTTAGGAAGTGAGGTGGAGGATGAGGGTGAGAGTAAGTGGGGGAGGGGGAGGGGAAGAGTAAGGGGTGGGGAGTGAGAGTGACAGCGAGAGTCAGAAGTGGAGGGGAAGAGTGAGAGTAAGAAGTGGAGGGCGAGAGTGAGAGTAATAGGTGGAGGGTGAGAGTAACAAGTGGAAGGTGAGGATGAAGAATAAAGCGTGAAAGTGATAAGGGAAATATGAAACGAACATCGTGCGTGAGAGAAGGAACGGGAGAATGAGAGTAGATATTTGTTGATAAAAAAAGAAAAAAAAAGAATAAGAAAACTAATTAACCATGACAGAATGAGGGTGATGTTTAAATGTACAAAATTTTCAGAGTGTGAAGATGGAGAAATGGGTGTGCTACCAGACTGTACCTACACACACTGCCAACAAGGAGTCATTCAACCATACCAAGGTACTGCTCCATTCAAGGGGGCCGTTTTCTCCTTTAGAGTGGATACTTTCCACTACCCTTACTCATATACGTATTGTTGCTTATTTTGTTCAACTTCACAGTGTATCGAATAGTCTATCTATCTATCTATAGCCCGACGCCCTAATCCCGCAAAGGGTGGCCGCAGACAAAACGCCTCCAAGTCACTCTGTCACCCACCATTTGACTCCCCTCCCCCCAACTCACCCCCCCTCCCTCATATACCTCTCAACTCCATCCCTCCACCTCATCCTCGGTCTACCCCTCCCTCTCCCTCCCTCCACCTCACCTACATACACCCTCTTAGTCAGTCTTTCATTCTCCATTCTCTCCACATGTCCAAACCACCTCAGTGTATTTCTCCTAATCTTTTCAACCACATCCACATCTACCCCACAACGTTCCTTCACTTCTTCATTCCTCAACCTGTCCCTCCACGTCACTCCACATGCTCCTCTCAAGTAACTCATTTCCACTGCTCTCACTCTTGACTTGTTCCCCTCTTGCAATGTCCACGCTTCGCTTCCATACGTCAGGGTAGGGATCACAATACCATCATGCAGTGACTTCTTAACTTCCATACTCACCTCCCTATTTCTCATCACTGCTTTCAGTGTACCAACAACCTTTCTTCCCTGCTGTACCCTTTCACGTACTTCATCCCCCAGAGTTCCATCCTTACTCATCACACTACCCAAGTACTTGAATGCACTCACATTCTCCATATCAGCACCATCCAACCTCACTGCACACTCTGTGACTTCATTCCTCTCAAACACCATAACTTTACTTTAGTTTACATTAACTTTCACATTCCTCCTCCTACACACTGTCCCAAATTCATTCAGCAAACCTTGCAACTCCCATTCATCTTCACTCAACAATACTGTATCATCAGCAAACAGCAACACCGGAAGCTTCCAATCTCACCCTCATTCATTAGGGCCACCCCCACATCCACTGCCCTACCTTGTACCTCCTTTACAACCCCATCCATATATATATTAAACAGCCATGGAGACATTACACACCCCTGTTTCAGTCCCACATTGAGATCAAAGAACTCACTCAGCTCACCATCCACTCGCACCATAGCCCTAGCTCCCTCGTACATACTCTTCACAGCACTCAACAATTTCCCCTCCACTCCATATATTCTTAATACCTTCCACATACCTTGCCTATCTATTCTGTCATAAGCTTTCTCCAAGTCCATGAAGGCAGCATACACTTTCCTTCCCTTCTCTAGATACTTCTCCACAAAACATCTTAGAACAAATATCTGATCTACACACCCTTTTCCCTTCCTAAATCCCCCTTGTTCTTCTCAAACTAGCTCCTCTGTCATATACCTAACCCTATCAATGAGTATTCTACCATATATTTTACCAGTCACACTAAGAAGGCAAATACCCCTATGGTTACCACATACTTCTCTTTCCCCTTTTCCTTTGTACAGAGGAACAATTATACCTGATTTCCAGTCCTCTGGAACCCTTCCCTCTTCCCAAGCCAATCTACACAACTTCCATATCCACTCCACAACAATCTCACCCCCATACCTAAGCATTTCACCACACACTCCATCAATTCCTGGGGCCTTTCCCAGCTTAATCTTCTTCATCGCTTCCACTACTTCCGACCTAATGATCTCTTCCTCCCTCCTCTCATCTCTTCTTCTCCCAGTCATTCCCCAACCACTTATACTCACACTGCTCTCACTCTCTACATTCAACAAATCCTCAAAGTGCTCCTTCCATCTCCTCAATTTCTCTCTCTTCTCCACCAACAATCTATTATTCCTATCTTTCACTCCCCTACTATTTCCCCTTTCACACTGCCTTACTTTCTTTACCTCCTTCCAAAACAATTTCTTACTCTCCCTCCATTTCACACTCAGATTCCTCCCAAACTCTTCATCCACTTTCTCCTTACTCTCCTTCACCAGTCTCTTAACCTCCCTTCTCCTGCTCACATATACCTCTCTCTTCTCTCTCTCATCTTCTCCCCTACCTCTACTCGCCAACCATTCACCATATGCCTTCTTCTTTTGTTCCACAGCTCGTTTCACCTCATCATTCCACCATGCTGTCCCTTGCACACCCTTGCATCTCCTCCTCACTCCACAAACCGCCTCACACGCTGCGCCTATCTCTTCCGTGAATATCTTACATACTTCTTCCACCTCTTCCATCTGCTCTAGCTCATACCTTCCCAATCTTTCTTCCACTATGCTCTTATACTCTGTCCTTTTCTCACTATCTTACAATTTCTCCACTCTTCTCACAGGAGCTGCTTCCTCCTGTCTTCCCCTTCGCCTCCTCAACCACTTTCTTTGCAGCTCTACCTTGGCCATCACTGAGTGATGGTCCGAGACTCCATTCCCCCACCCTCTCTACACCCTTGCATCCAACACTTGTCTTCTCATTCGCTCATCCACACACACGTAGTCTATCATTGCCTTTCGTTCAACAAGTTCACCATCCATCCTCCTCATTACTCTCCATGTATACCGGTGGATCATCTTATGACGAAAGTAGGTGTTGGCTATTGCCAACCCCTTACCAGCAGAGATGTCCACCAAAGCACTACCATTCCCATCTACTTCAGCTGGCACACCCCACTGACCAACCACTCCATCCACTCATACATTCCCAACTTTGCCATTCATGTCTCCAATCAACAGCACTCTCTCGCTCCTCTCAAACTTGTTCATACATGCTTCTACTCTCGCCCAAAACTCATCTTTCACTCTTGCCACTCGATCCTCTGTTGGAGCATACATACATACAATCGCCCATGCTTGTATACCTACTTTCATCCTCACCCATACAATCCTTGCACCCACTGTTCCATACTCTCTTATATTCTCCTTCCACTTCTTGCTTATCATCAGACATACTCCCTCTCTTGCCCTCTCATTCTCACTGATTCCCGCACATATACCCATACCATATTCCCATTCTCTCATCCTTTCACCTTTCCATTTAGTTTCAGTCAGTCCACATATATCCACTTTTGCATCCTCAAGCACCTGGACAATCTCTCTCGCTTTCACTTCATCATTCACTCCTCTCACATTCCACGTTCCTACCCTCAGAATGTCCTTCGTCCGTTCCTTAGTCGTCAACGTATGGTCCGTCCGGGTCCGAGGCGCTTTATTTGCTTTTTTAGTTAGTTCTTTTTACGGGGTGGGGCACTAACCCACCACCAACCCTTTTAGTCGCCTCGTACGACAAGCAGGGATACTGGGGGAGTATTCTTGAAACCCCCCTACCCCCAGGGGGGGGGCCACTTTTCGCTTTAAATATTTGCATTGACCAAGTGGGTGATATGGTGGGAAGCGCTGAAATTGACTCAAAATGGCTAGAATCGAATCGCTGATCTCTGCCAAGTACAGTGCATGCTTAATCTCAGTATGATAAGTCATCTCTTAAGTACGCTGAAAAAAAAAATGATGCGACAATTTTTACTTTGCCTATATGTAAATATACATGGAAACTTGGACCAGATTGTGGTGGGAATGAATCTCAGATATGATGTTAATTAACTATGGAAGATAAGAACTGTACAGGCTGGTCCATATAATAAGCATTTCAGTTCTGTGTTGTGGGGGTTAGTTAGCATCACCAGTCTTACCCAGCCTAATTTTCTGCTTCAAATAACGTTTTTTTTTTTCTCATGATTTATAGTGTCTGCATCTTTACGCATATTTATTACATGGTTGATTGGTAATTTCGTGATGCAGCCTAATAATTGTTAAACTGTTTACACCGGCAGACTGAACCGTTCCCATCCTGTATTTTGTGTCGGAATTTTGGTGCCTGGTGGTTTGGTGGGTAATTACAGCGCTTCAGTCGGATTGAGCCGGTGCAGGTTTATATCCCACGTAATGCCACTCTGGGATGAGTGATGCTGGTCACTCTCATCTTAAATGTCAGGACCAACTTGCCTAGCCCCTGGCTCCTACGCTCCTCGTGGGGCGATGTAGGATTGGATGATGGATGGATGGATGGATGCAAAAGGAAAATATCAGCTCAGAGAAATTAGACATAGTCTAACCGTTTACCTAACCGAACTTAACCTAACCTTACCTACCCTACCCTGTCTTACCTTAAGCTAACCTAATTAAATATCTTCTTCCCCCCCCAGACAACCTGGCCCCCAATGTATCCTTCTCTGAACTCCTGTCCGCCAATTGCATCCATCTGGAGGAAACCCCTATGAATTGGTATGACGCTCGTACCAACTGCATCAACCTCAGCGGGGACCTCTTTGTCCCCGGTGACTACCCTGGGGCACAGCATTACATTGATGCATTCGATCTGAGTAGGTATCGTTTGGATGTAGTGTGGCTAATGGGGTGGTACTCAGCGAGGGTATATATTTGTGCGTTTTTTTTTTTTTAATGAATGTAGTACGGATATTGGAGGGAGGAGTTTGTGTGAGTGTTCAGTGGATATAATGTGGACATTGTGTGGATATTGAGCTGCTCTGTTGGTAATTGGTGGATATTGTATGGAAACTGGGGTGGAAAGGATGCTGTGAGTGGATAATGTGTGATATGGAGGCTTAAAGTGTGATGTGTGGTGTAATTTGGTGTGTGAATTTGTTTGAATTATATTATTTTATGGATGTAGTATGACTGTTGTTTGGATATTTGAGAGCACTCCGTGGTTACACTTGATGAAAAGTGAAGGTAGGGTGTGTGTACGTGTCATGTGGTGTGGTAATGGTGTGTGGTTGTGCTGCGTGGTACAGTATGGTGTGTGCCACTGTGTGATTGTGTTATGTAGTGGGGTATGAAGTGTGGATCTGTTGTGTGGTTTGGTCCTGTGTGGCATTCGGGGTACTTATGTAGATATTGTAGATTTTGTTTATATTTTGTGGGAATTGTGTGGAACTGGTGAAGTACTCTATGTGGCTGATGTGTGGAATCGAGTGGGGTAATGACAAGTGGGTGTGTTGTGTGGTATGGCATGGAGTGTGCTTTGTGTGGGTGCTCTTGGCTGCAGCGTGAATAATGTGTGGATACAGGAAGAGCTTAGCGGGCATCATAACAATAGGGGTATGGTGTGTCTGTGGGCGGGGTATACTATGTGGATGCTTTCTGTGATTTATGGGGAAAGCGTGTGATAATTTTATGTATATTTTCGGTGTTTTATGAGGATAGTGTGTGTGTGTGTGTGTGTGTGTGTGTGTGTGTGTGTGTGTGTGTGTGTGTGTGTGTGTGTGTGTGTGTGATTTGTGTGTATGGATTTGGTGTGTAATACTGTGCAATGCTGTGTGTGTGTGTGTGTGTGTGTGTGTGTGTGTGTGTGTGTGTGTGTGTGTGTGTGTGTGTGTGTGTGTGTGATTTGTGTGTATGGATTTGGTGTGTAAGACTGTGCAATGCTGTGTGTGTGTGTGTGTGTACTATTTGTTTAATGCTTTACGTGTTTGTGTAATTCACCGAGTCGGTCAGGATCACATGATGGTGGCGTGATCGTCTGCATTTTTACTCTCCCGGAAGAGAGCTGAGAGCTCATATGGTCCAATCTAAGGGCAAGGCTGTGACCTTCACACACGCACACACCCATTCCCTTGCTCAAGGTGGACAGTAACCATTCACTAAGCCAGTGAAACTTATCGCAACCCGAGCGAGGCGCGAACTCCCGTCTACCAGTTGGCAAGCAAGAACGTTACCACTAAGGCAGCGAGTGTGTGTGTGTGTGTGTGTGTGTGTGTGTGTGTGTGTGTGTAGGGGGGTATGGTGTGTGGGAACAAATGATAGGCCTATATTGTGGGCACTGTGTATGTAGGATTTGCCGTGAGTGTTGGAAGGAATGTGTTATAGTGTGGTTA
The DNA here is from genome assembly GCF_032717465.1 of Coenobita brevimanus. Classification (NCBI taxonomy): domain Eukaryota; kingdom Metazoa; phylum Arthropoda; class Malacostraca; order Decapoda; family Coenobitidae; genus Coenobita; species Coenobita brevimanus. Next base: position 23,492,042 of record NC_136974.1, read on the forward strand.
TGGTGTGTACCCTGGCATGAAGACTTCGCAGCAATTCTTCCTTAGCGATATTGTGCTTCGATTCCTCCTTCTTATTCCCGCATCGTTATTTGCATATTTAACCAAGTGACAAAGAGCCTACAAATGATTGCCCTGTGTGGATGTTACAGTATGATTTTTAGAGAATTTTCCAATGCAACCATAAGAGACAGCCTTGCTGTAAGAGAACTGTGGAATATATCGTAACAATGAATGTCAGAAAAAGCTTCACAGAACCTAAACTTTCGGGACTGCACTCTATGATGGGATCAGTTTTCGGAACTCGTTTTTCTTTCCCATTTATTTTGCATTTTAGACCTTAACATTATCTCCTTCCGTTTTCAAATAGCGCTATATTATCGCTGCAGCTTGCTTCAGTATCATAAAAGGCAATACTAAGGTGCAATAAGCAAAAATAATTTCTGAGGATGTGCTACGAAATGTCCAAAACTACTTAGAATGCGACCATTAATATTTCAACTATGCATACAGATCGGGTGTGGCTGGGTGGTATGGCAAGGATCTGGCTTGATGGAAGACCTGTGCCTGGCCAGATGATGTCAGACGGGAGGTCCAGCCCCACTGAGGCAATCAATGCGGCACCTGGGAAGACTGGACTTGGTGATGTCCCTTACACACTTTTGGATCCCTCTCTCTGCATGAAGGGAGTTTCGTACCCATGAGAGGACCTGTGGTTATGAGGGTATGAAGTGGGTGATGTCATGGATGGGGGAGGTGTAATTGTCTGTGGTAAGCTAAGTGGCAGTGTAGGCATAGGTGATGATATGTGTGACGGTATAGATGTAAGTGTTGATTTGGGTGTGGCTGTTGGCGTAGGTGGGTGTAGTGAGGACTTGGGTGACAGTGAAGGTGTAGGTGATGGTTTGGATAATGGTGTAGGTTTAGGTGATGGTTTGAGTGAAGGTAAAGGTGTTAGTGTTGGTTTGGATGTGGGTGATGGATCTGGTGAGTGTAGAGGGTAGGAAATGGTATAGGTTTAGGTGATAATTTGGGTAAGGGTATAGGTGTTAGTGTTGGTGTGAGGGTGGGTGATGGGTCTGGTGAGTGTAGATGATAGTTTGGGTAATGGTGTATATTTAGGTGATGATTTTCAATTGGCATCTGAGAATCTTGATTTGAGTGAGGGTATGGATGTAAGTGGTGATTTGAGTGAGGGTGTGGATGTAAGTGGTGATTTGAGTGAGGGTGTGGATGTAAGTGGTGATTTGAGTGAGGGTGTGGATGTAAGTGGTGATTTGAGTGAGGGTGTGGATGTAAGTGGTGATTTGAGTGAGCGTGTGGATGTAAGTGGTGATTTGAGTGAGGGTGTGGATGTAAGTGGTGATTTGAGTGAGGGTGTGGATGTAAGTGGTGATTTGAGTGAGGGTGTGGATGTAAGTGGTGATTTGAGTGAGGATGTGGATGTAAGTGGTGATTTGAGTGAGGGTGTGGATGTAAGTGGTGATTTGAGTGAGGGTGTGGATGTAAATGGTGATTTGAGTGAAGGTGTGGATGTAAGTGGTGATTTGAGTGAGAGTGTGGATGTAAATGGTGATTTGAGTGAGAGTGTGGATGTAAGTGGTGATTTGAGTGAAGGTGTGGATGTAAGTGGTGATTTGAGTGAGGGTGTGGATGTAAGTGGTGATTTGAGTGAGGGTGTGGATGTAAGTGGTGATTTGAGTGAGAGTGTGGATGTTAGTGGTGATTTGAGTGAGGGTGTGGATGTTAGTGGTGATTTGAGTGAGGGTGTGGATGTAAGTGGTGATTTGAGTGAAGGTGTGGATGTAAGTGGTGATTTGAGTGAAGGTGTGGCTGTAAGTGGTGATTTGAGTGAGAGTGTGGATGTAAGTGGTGATTTGAGTGAGGGTGTGGATGTTAGTGGTGATTTGAGTGAAGGTGTGGCTGTAAGTGGTGATTTGAGTGAGGGTGTGGATGTAAGTGGTGATTTGAGTGAAGGTGTGGATGTAAGTGGTGATTTGAGTGAAGGTGTGGCTGTAAGTGGTGATTTGAGTGAGGGTGTGGATGTAAGTGGTGATTTGAGTGAAGGTGTGGCTGTAAGTGGTGATTTGAGTGAGAGTGTGGATGTAGATGATTATTTGAGTGAAGATGTGGGCGTACTGTAGGTGTTTTGGTTGGGTGAGGTTATCTGTGTAGGTGTTTTGGTTGGGTGAGGTTATCTGTGTAGGTGTTTTGGTTGGGTGAGGTTATCTGTGTAGGTGTTTTGGTTGGGTGAGGTTATCTGTGTAGGTGTTTTGGTTGGGTGAGGTTATCTGTGTAGGTGTCATTTTCATTTGCTATCCCCAAACGACTTTTAAACCTGAGGAGAGACTGTTTGAACTTGAGGGTTTAGATGTCAACTTTTCTAGCCGCCATTGTAATGTAACCCTCTCCTATCCCAAATGAAATCGTTTGATGGCAGCAAAAGTAAAGTAAGAAATAAACAATGCCTTTAAAAACATCAGTGTATTTAACTTTAAAAGTATAGGTGTTCTAGAAATAGCCATCATTAAATCTATTTTAATTATTACAGCTTCAGTCATACCAGAATTTATCATTATAGCTATCTGTAACTCCAGTAGTTAACCACAATTTTCCATATATAATAGCAGTGTACTTAATACCAATGTAATTAACATAAACTTTATTAAAACCACAGTACATAAGGTTATACCTGTGTACTTAACACAAGTGTACTTAATAATACCAATATTCTTCATAATGCTAATGTGGTTATTAATACTAGTGTACTAATTACCAATGTGATTCATAATGCCATTGCAATTCGTAATACCAGTGTATTTACTTATACCAGGGTCCTTGATATTGTCAATGAACTTATGATAATCTGTGTATTTAAAACCAGTGTATATACTAATACAGGTTTACTTCATGTTGTCAGTATATATAAGAATACAAGTACCGGTACATGTATTGATATCAGTTTACTAGAAAAAAAAACAGTATAGTTTATCTCAGTGTGTTTAGTAATAGTACCATCTTTAATACTGCCAGTGTGCTTAATAATGACAGTCTTTTGAGGCATTTCAAAGAATTTAAATACAATATTGTGCTTAATAACTGTGCTTTATAATATCAATTAATTCAATACCCTTGTCTTTAAATCCTTAACACTTGGCTATTTATAACGTGGTAGTTCTCTCGTTACGTTTATCTTTCCCATAATAGCTTATTTTCAAAGCTAAATTTCTTGGAAACTATATCAGTTAGGGAAACAAATTAAAGACCATATTACTCACCAACCCTTCTTCTTACGAATGAAAGTATCCCCAGTTCTGTAAGTTGTTGCGTCGTTGAGTAATGATGTGAGGATGAGGAGTAATTTTTGGCGTGAGAGGCAGGATGTATTCGTGTGTGAGCACACTGCCCCAAGTATGGCATCACTCTCAGCGTGATAACTTCTCCATTACATGATAAACTAGACACAGTGGCGTTCAAGGCACACCGTATGACTCTATCACTGAGCACTTTCCTAGTATCCTTGGAAAGAGTCTTGGCAGGGGTGGATTAAGCAAAAATCCACTTGAGGCAGGAACCGAATCAGATGAAAAGGTTAAGAATGCATTGCCCCACACCTGGCAAAGTCACAGACACAACTGAGGTATGGCTGGGTCAGCTGGTGGGGTTCTCTCCTTAGCTCTTGGTGACAGGATCAAGTGGCGACCACTTCAAACTGTGGTGCGAAAACAATTGCGGTTCCCACCAACACCTGGCGGCCTCTATCCACCTCTTTTGCGTTGGTCCATACCGGCACCCAGCATTTAGGGGTTAATAACTCTGAATGCTGTATAACACCAGTGTACATTAAATTCTAGTATACTGAGTAATACTGTTAAAATTAAACATAACCATATGTAATATCAAAGTACTTAATAATACCAGTGCACAAAACACTCATCAGCAATACAAGTGTACAGTAAAAAAATATATATATTCATGATACTGGAAATAATTACGACGTTATAACAACATGTAGTCTATTAAGACAACAAAAATAAAGTATAAACATAATGTGTTTGCCCTTGGCATGGTTGGAACAACTCTACAGTAGTATTCTTCGCCACCTAAAGCTATTTTTTTTTTTTTTTTTGTACTGAGTCATAGCAACCTGAGAGAGTTGATACTGTCAAAATTAACTATCACGTCAGAAGCAACTCTAGCCTATTTATCTATCTATTTACAGACACACACCTTAATCCTGTAAGTGGGGACACAAATAAATCGCGTCCATGTCACCATGTCCTCTACCATTTAGCTGCCCATCCTCCAGCTTACTGCTACTTCATCCCTCCATCTCAACCTCGGTCCTCGGTCTCACTCTCTCCGTCTCCACCTCACTCACACTCTCCTAGTGGTCTCTCACTCTCCATCCTCTCCACATAGCCAAACCACCTAGGTGTATTACTTCTAACGTTTTCTGTCACATCCATATCTGCACCACAACGCTCCTTCACTTTCTTATTTCTTAGTCTGTCTTTCTGTGTAACTTCACATGCTCCTCTGAAAAAATTAACTTCCACTGTTGTCACTCTCGATTTGTGTCTTTCCAACAAGCTCCAAGCTTCACTTCCATAATTATGTTAAAGTGGGGAGCACAATACTGTCATGCTACAACTTTTTAAATTCCATGCTTAAATATAATATATATATATATATATATATATATATATATATATATATATATATATATATATATATATATATATATATATATCATCATTAGTCGTTTGAGTGTGCACTGCAGGACCCGCCTATCCCAGCCGAAGTGGGAATGATACAGCCAATGTATCTCTACCAAGTGGCTTAGGCTGTCTGGTAGAGATTGTATGTAGGGTGAGAAGTGTTTGTAAGTGTAAATGAAGTGTTGGAGTGGCTTTGGATGTGTGTGTAGTTTGTGAACCAAGTGTAATAGGCCAGCGCAAGCCAACTGGGTGCAAGCATACTTTATAATATGCGACACTGGTTGAACCACATCATCCCTTATGTCCGCCAAAACAGTACGTGGCCAGAAGAACGCTCCCAAAGTTTATTACCCTGGCGAGGCACGAACTCTTGTTCGCCAGTGTAAGAAAACGCACACTTTACCACTGAGGCTCCATACATATATATATATATATATATATATATATATATATATATATATATATATATATATATATATATATATATATATATATATATATATATATATTATATTTATATATTTATTTATTTATTTATTTATTTATTTATTTATATTTGTATTTATATATATAGGGAATAGGGAAAACGCAACAGGCTCAACCTAAAGTTTTTACGACAGACCTTGGATATAAAAGAAGATGTTTATAACGAGAAAGTGTTCAATGTGTAAGAGAAACAGACAATGGAGGAAATGCAGGAACCAAAGGAGAACATATTATATTTTTTATTAGATACTGGAATGGCTTGTGAGAGAATGCTCAGTGAAAAGGTTAAGGCAACTAATGAGGAATTAGAATGCTAAGACGAGTCAGGAGGGTTTTTCCTTCATGGAATTTCCTTCACCTCATTGTCTCATTCATCTCCATGAACCTATTTTCCCCTTTGAATGAATTTTTAGTTTTCCATGAACCAGTTTCCTCATTCGATGTATTTTCCCCATGGACGTATTTTCATTCGTGGTCATATTTTCCCCAGAGACCAATAATTTTCCTCCTTGAACCTACTTTTTCCCATGGACCTACTATTCCCACGGACCTCTCTTACCCTTTGGACCAATTGTTTATTGTGAACATGGACTTATTTTCCCCTTGGACCTGTTTACCCAGTGGATCTACACTCCCCTTTGGACCCATTATCCCCCACAGACCAAAATTTTCTTCAGTGAGAGGGCTCTTCCTCCCTGCTAAGGGATCTTCGTATGCTGGATGCATTAGGACTGAAATGCTGAATGGTAATGAGACTAAGCAATAAAGTAAGAAGACCTTTGTCAGCTGAAATGTCCAGAAATGACAATGATCAAATGGATATATAATGGGTCCGTGAATACGAGGCCTGGGGAGGATGGCTAGGATTACGAATGAAGAGTTGAGTAAAAGAATGGGACTGAAGTGTATTGGTGTTCTGATGAGGAAGGGTATATTAAGATGAGATGGTCATGCTGAGAGGATGGGAGGATGACAGCTGGGTGTGGTAGGTGAGAAATGTGAACGTCGGGGGTAGGGTTGCGAGAGGCATACTGTAAAGAACCTGGGACGAGGTCAATGAGTGTGACTCCAAGGGATAGGAGACTGCACAGGGAGGCTGCCAGAAATCAAGCAACGCGGAGAGCCACCATTAGGCGACCAAAGCCGACACATGCAATCATGTTGAAGTCTTTAAAACGATACGAGACCTATTTTCCCTCAAATTACCTATGTTTCCCGTTGATTTATTTTCTTCATTGACTTACTGTCTCTCAGTGGACCTATTTTCTCTATGATTGTTTCCATATGGACCTATTTTCTCCCCACTGGCACACCACCAAACCCAACATGGACCTTCTCTCACATGGACATATTTCCTCTTTGGACCTTTTTTGACACTTTTAACGTAGGTTTCCACCTCGGCTCATTTCCCTCTAGGACGTGTCCCTTATAGACCAATTTTCCGAAATGAACCTATTGCCACCATGGACCCCTGTATTATGTATTCCCTAGTGTTCCAAGTTTTCCCAGTCCTACCACACACACACACATATAACTTCCCACTCAACCAGCGTAGTAAACCCATCTCCTGGCTTGTTATCTGGGAAACAACACATCCACCCACACACACACACACACCGAAAAATCCACCCACCACTAAGCCCACCGGTCCATCTATTAAGCCCTCCCACCCCACCACATGCCGAACATATTGGATCAACTCATTCATCCCACCATCGTTCAACCACAACACCCTGCCTACCTATCCACCATACCGTACCTGCCCACTTCATCCACACCCCACCCACTCACCCCACCGACATTACCTATTCCACCCATTTTGCCGACTCACTCCACTCCTCCCACCACACTCACCTACTCTATCCACCCACCCTACCCACACGCCTATTCATCCTCCATGCCCTCCCACCCTACTACCCCCAGGTTCACCCACCCATCCACACCCCAACCTATCTACCCGGCCACCACGGTTGGATCACCACAAGATGAACTGCAACTTCACACACACACACACACACACAAAAAGAGGGAGAATTTGGGCAAGGGGTAGATTTAGTAGACTACTGGCATAATTTGAAGAAGTACTAAACACACCTGAAGCAGAAGCAAAATTATTAAAGATCGTTTGATGTGAGTGAGGTGAAACATATATGGCTGTAAAAATGAATGGTGGGAGAAGTGAAGAAGTAAACTCAAATGCTCTATTGACAATTGTTGCTAATAGTCTTACGACAGATATGAAAAAAAAACTGATCTGAAATGTGGTTGTGGCTCTTAATAATGCGTACTACCTGATGCACAACATATCCGGATCAAATGGTGAATATAGCCTATCAGAAAAAGAATGGAATCCGATGTGTTTGTAGAAGTGATGGCAGTGAAAATTAAAAACAAAAAAAAATGTAAATGCAAATAAAAGACAAATATTTGTGTTGTTGGTGGTACAAAAATCTATTACAGCAAGAAGAAAAGTAAGTACGTAAGGGTGACCACGGACATATTCAGTATTCAATCAAAGATGACAGGATGGAGAAAAAATAAGTGAAAGTGACTATCAAGAAAAGGTACTGTAGAAAAGCTGTGATATCAATAACATCATCGATTTAACCTGAACAAGTAGGCTATAAGCTGTCTCGTTGTTTTCCTGTATGACATAGTTGGTCACAGTTTAGGCCAGTGGTCAGTTCAGGCAAGTTACCACAGGTAACTCAGGTCGGTTTTCTTCATGAGCGTAATCTCCTGAAGAGCAAATTACCAATGTTTCAACAGAAAGAGATATATAATCAGTGTATCTTCCTGTTCCAAAACATTGCATATAAAATGGAGCGTATGAAGGGTTTAGATTGATTACTTGGGATTTCTTGAGGAACAAGACGAGGAAATACAGTACGAAGGGAGCTTAAGGGTTTGGGCAAAAGGTGAAGCTATGATCGCTAAGTAAAGCGAAAAAGGACGTAGACCCGCTGCGACTTTCAGAAAACTAAGTCGCAGCGGGTCTACGTCCTTATTATAATGCTTAACAACGAAGGTAAACAGCAATCTGGACATGGAATAGGAGGAAAACCTGAACATAGAACGAGACGATAGAATGATGTACATAATCATGACTGTTTATGGAACAGGTTAACAAACAGGGAATCTTTTTAGCTACATTGGACTGACCCAAGACGATAACAGTAGAAATGTATGTAATGATGGATGTGATGGTAATGACAGGGAGGCTGCTTCCGGTCATAACAGGGCCTTTTGAAACCGTACCATATTATCTGACTGGATATATTGTATTATGTACTTGTATTTATTAAAACATTTAAAAAACAAACACTGTTTTGAAAAGTAATTTTTTTATTAATGCCATTACCACTTTATATACATCCACTGATAAATTTTCGGTGGTCGGCTAAAGTATTAAGTACATCCAATGCCAGAGAATTTATTTAAGATTATCAACTAAAAAAAAAAACGCCGAAGGATGACTCAGACGGCATAACACCTGCTCCCTACAGACAGTATATATAAGGGATGAATATTTGGTTTTGTCTTGTGCCCCTAACCTTAGAGAGATATTGTTCAAAATCAAATTACTTCCTTCTTGTTTTACCTTCAACACTTCCACGCAGTTTGGTCCATTAAAGTTTAAATTTCACAAATTCTTATAGCCATTGGCTTTATCAGAATGAATATAGGAAATTTTCTGTAATACACTTGGGCGACAAAAACATAAAATAGAGTAGCTACCACATGTACGACCAACAACTATCATAAAAACTCTAAACAGTGTATATCACGGAACAGTATAGCAAACAAAATGCTTGGCTTCAGTGCAGGGAATTTGGAACTGAAAATAACCAAAATACTATGTACAACTTTTACTTCATTATTAAGAACGAGCTGAGAATACTGTGTGCAGTACTGGTCCACTGACTTTATCAATACTGAGAAAAACTCGAGAGAGTTCAGCTTAGGAGCAACAAAATTACCCTATCTCGGCAAAATTTGCCTTGGTAAGGACGACCAAAGAACTAATGATGTTCTCTCTCTCTCTCTCTCTCTCTCTCTCTCTCTCTCTCTCTCTCTCTCTCTCTGTATTTATGTAGCTATCTATCAACTTATCTATCTACTCATATATATCTATAAATCAAAATAAAATAAAAAAAAGATAAGAACAATCAAGACTCGATGGAGATCTACAGTAATACATGTATTTAAAGTTCTTAACAAAATCGAAGACATCAGATAATTAAATAATTTATTCTAAATACAAAACGATACTGATACTAGACGTAATGCTCAGTCTAATAAGTAAGAGACATAATACTAATATCGGAGCCTGCTTTAATAATTGCATGGCGGAACTGTCGAATAACTTGCCTGCAACACCAATTAGTGCAAAAACTATGAATTCAGCTAATATACGACTAGATCAGTAATTCGTAATAATAGGCCAAACTAATTTGAGTGCAGTTTATTTACAACCTGACGTGTAAGTTGACGACCGCCTTTTTTACTTTTCAGAACTATGTATCACTGACACGTAGTGTATAGTTTTTCCTCTTATAAATTTCTTATATATTTAAAATTTCCATCATTTTTCTTTCTAACAATATGATTTTCACATCTTTTTCCTCTCAGGTATACACACGCACACACACACACACACACACACACACACACACATACATATATATATATATATATATATATATATATATATATATATATATATATATATATATATATATATATATATATATATATATATATATATATATTGATGGCCAGGTAGTTGAAGTACTTAGAGCAAAGTGCTGGAGTTTACATTTTGAAGTAAAAAGACTCGTTAGACGTGATATGAGGAGGCTATGTGATGAAAAGGCAACAGAGATTAAGTAAAAATGATGGTCAGAGCACAAGAGCAGCGTATCAGGCCATAAAGGAGTTAACTGGGACTGAAAAGAGAAGGAAGGAAATACCTGTACGAGATAGAAATGGTAACTTGATGACTAAAGATTTGGATATAAAAGGAAGGTGGAAAGAGCATTTTGAATCTGTTCAAAACTGACCAATCCCAGCTGAAGAGGACATTTTGCCAGCCGAGAGAGATTTGCAGATAGAAACAGGGGATATAACCTTGGAAGTGGTAGCAAAATCTTTGAAGGAATTAAAGAATATTAAGGCCCCAGGAGAGGATGGAATATTTCCTGAAATGCTTAAGGTGGAAAATCATGAGTTGATGAATGCGCTTTTGAAACTTTTTAATGTGGCTTGGGATAATGGCGGATTTCCATAAGAGTGGAAAAATGGAGTGATTATAAAAATACAAAAAAAATGGATTTTTAAGTGTTTGTGGAAATTGAAGGGGGATACCTTTGACACCTGTAGTTGCAGAAGTCTTTTCCAAAATCTTGTTGAACAGAATGGAGCTAGTAACTGATAAAATTTTAAGAGAAGAACAAGCGAGATTTAGAAAGGGTCGAGGTTGTAATGATCAGATTTTTGTTGTAATGCAACAAGCTAATGAGATGAAAATGCCGCTTAGAATGTGTTTGTGGATTTTGAAAAGGCGTTTGATAGTGTTTCACGTGGAGCTATGTTGAAAATTATGAGATTCTCTGGTATACCAGAAAAGTTTGCAAATATCAGAATCCTGCATGAAGGTACTTTTTGTAAGGTAATGGTGGATGGTTCTTTGAGTGATCCATTTGAAGTTAGGTCAGGAATGATTCAAGGAGGAGTTCTTTCGCCATTGCCGTTTGTTTTGGTTATGGATTATGTTATGAGAAAGGTTGTAAGGAGAACAGGTGCAGGAATTAACTGGAAAGAAAATAACAGGCTGATGGACTTGGACTATGCTGATGATATTGTTCTGATTTGCGGAAGTATTTACGAGATGCAGAGGGTGCTTGATTGTCTGGAGGAGGAAGGAGAAGAAGTAGGATTGGTAATAAAATGTGGAAAGACGGAAATTATTAGTATGAACGTGGAAAACCAAATCGATTGTGTACGAAACTGGGAATAATGTGGTGAAGAATGTAGAAAATTTTAAATATCTGGGAACTTCTGTATCATCGAAAAGGATCATTGAACAATGCAATTGAGGAGAGGATTAGACGGGCTTGGCAAGCTGTTGGAATGTTGAAAACTGTTTTGAATAATAATATTCTTTCGGTACATACTAAAGTAAAAATTTACAAGTCCATGGTTAGATCAATTTTAATTTATGGGCATGAGTCATGGTACAATACAATTGCAACAGATTAGAAAGTATTAGTGTTTGAGAATAAAGTACTGAGAAGGATTCTTGGGGTAAAGTAGCAAGACAGAGTTACAACTGAAAGAGTAAAGGATATTACGAGAGTGGAATCTGTCGATGAATATGTGAGATTGTCTCGCTGGAAATGGCTGGGCCACATATACAGAAAAGAAAGCAGTTTAATACAGGATGTGCCAGAGTGGACTGCTAGAGGAAGTAGAGGCAGAGGTAGGCAGAGAGAAACCTGGTTGATGACAATGAAAAGAGATGCAGGAGAGGAGTGGTGGTGGAACCTGAAGTAGATGACAAGAGACAAATGTTGGTGGAGAGAGTTCATCGAGGCCCTATGCATCCCTTGGGGCGCCACAGGATATGATTGATTGATTGATCTATATCTATCTATCTATATAGATAGATAGATAGATAATATGCTGGTCTGATGGTGTGTTGGATGGAGGAGAGCTATCGACTCCTTTTCTTGGACTTAACAGATCTTAATAGATGTTTTCTCGTTATGAGTCAACAGGCCTCCTGTCATCTGCATTTCTATGTGCTATGTATCCTAACTATTTTCACGCATGAATAATGATAAAAATTACTTTTTTTCTTAGTTACGCATATTAAACAAGACCAGTACACGGCTACTCGTAGCCTGCAATGATTCTCTCTCGGGTTAATAAAATAGTTTGAAGATAGTTTGAATGGAATACGAGAACTGCTGCGATCAAATAAGGTATACTTGGGACCAGTATTAACTTCCAGACTACTAAGCTCACTGTCAGCCACATAAAACTGTCTGACTCTAAATGAATTACTCGCAGACACATCGGTGTTGTTGCGACCGTAAACCTTATTTCATCAGTCCGAGGAGATTCGTTTCATCACCCATCCAGTGAGAATGGTCTATCCTAAATTTTAAAAGAAAAATCGCTTGGAGACATAAGAATAACCTGACCTAATACGTCAGAGTAGAGAAGCAGTTTAGGTATCGCTGCACACCTTTTCCTTTCTCCTCATCCCAGTAATTTTCAGTGAGCTTTTTCTGTTCTGTAGAGTACAATGTTCCTTCTCGCTTTTTTTACTGCAGGCTGCAGCCAAAGGAATTCGTGAGTTGAGGAGCCTTCTTTCTTTGCCGTCAATGTCTTATAGGCCTATTTGTAGAGCAGATATTCCTCCTCCATTCTTTTTCTTCTTCCCTTTGCCCTCTACTTCTCCCGACAACTCAGCAATACCATTACTCATGAAACAAATATTACAGTTACATTTTATTTCTTACTTTCCTTCCTTCGTTTCTATTTTCTTTTCTTTTCTTCTTCCATATACTCTTTCTTCCTTCTTTCCTCCCTGACTCCATTCCATCCATCTTCATACTCTTCTACCTACATTCTGTATTTTCTTCCTTTCCGCCTGCTTCCTTCCATCCCTTCCTTATTTCTTTTTGCTTAATCACATATTTCTTTCCTTTCTTTCACTCTCCATCAGTTTTTCCCTCCTTGTTTACTTCTTGGTTGCCTTCCTCCTTTACACTATTGCGCATATCTTCAAACTGATCAATAGGTCTGCTGTTGTTTCCACTCCCTTGTACTTTATTATTTGGTGACTTCTTCTGGGATGGCGAGTGAGAGACTGACGAGGAGTGTATGTGAGTGAGGTGAAGAGGGGGAAGGGGAGGCCAAGGATGAGATGGAGGGATGGAGTGGAGAGGTATATGAGGGAGGGGGGGTGTGAGCTGGGAGCAGGGCAGTGATTTTTTTTTTTTTTTTATGCGAGGAAGAAGGAACCAAAGGCCATGAGCCCGCAGTAACAGTTCCCTCCAAGAGAAAAACAAAATACAATAGAGAGCCAAATTCAAGATCCGATCATTTTGAGATGCCTGGACACACTGCGTTTGAAAGACTGGAGATCATAGGCAGCAGGAAATACAGACAGAGGGAGACAGTTCCAGAGCTGACCTGTTGCATAAATGAAAGACTGGGAGTAACGGTTAACTCTTGCATTAGAGAGTTGGACAGAAAAGGGATGAGAGTTTGCTGCCAGACGGGTGCTACGCGCCCGTCGTAGAGGTGGAGGAATGCAAGCAGACAGTTCAGAGGAGCAGTGACCATTAAAGTAGCCATAGAAAAGAGATAAAGATGCAACAGTGCGGCGAAGAGACAGAGGTTGAAGGGAGTCAGTAAGAGGAGGAGAGTTAATGAGACGAAAAGCCTTTGACTCCACCCTATTGAGAAGAGCTGTATGTGGGGAGCCTCCCCACACATGAGAGTTGTACTCCACACAGGGGCGGATAAAACCCCTGGATAGAGTCAACAATTGTGCAGGGGTAAAGAAAGAGCGGAGTCGGCTTAGCACACCCAATCTCTTGGAAGCAGATTTTACAAGAGATGTAATATGATCTTTCCAAGATAAGTCCCGAGTAAACGAAACCCCAAGCATGTTCAAGGATGATGCAGGATTAAGCTGAATATTATTAAACATTAGTGGGTATACCTGTGGAAGATTTTGTCGGGTTGATAGGTGTAAGAACTGAGTCTTAGATGCATTAAAGACAACCATATTATTTTTACCCCAGTCAGAGATACGAGCCAAGTCAGACATTAGGTGTGCCATAGCCTCATCCCTTGTTTGTTGAAGTAACTGTTGACATGGGCGTTGCTGGAACCGAATGGAAAGGTGAAGGGTGGAGTCATCAGCGTATGAGTGGATAGGGTTAGATGTACAGCTTAGAAGATCATTGATGAATAAAATGGCGGGGGACAGGGCGACGTGGAGGCGATGTGTTTGTGGCCACCCCGTATGGGATTAAGGCGTCTGGCAATAGGTAGATAGATAGACAGATAGACATCTCTGGGAGCAGTAACAGTTACAACAGCTGTTCCAAACCCATGCCTTCCTTTTCTCCCCCCATCCCCCGCCACGTCGCTTCCTTCCATTCCTACCTTTCCTTCCAGTCCTCAGTTCCTGCCTCCCACTCCCAGCTCTTTCTCTGACCAACTTCTCTCCGAGAATCATATATATATATATATATATATATATGAATACCTAATTTTATATTTATATTCACTAGTTGGAAACCCGCCACTGCCTAGGTGAAACTAAATGTAACACTGAATACTGTCATTGCCACGAATCCTGGGGGACAACCCCACGTCCTGTGGCACAGAAATCCCTGCGTAGCATTTTATCCAATGGATCAACGTTCCTCCTTAGGTCAGTTTCCTAAGGGATATAACCACTATGTACCGTTTGTTACCAATTATTTATTCACCTCATGTGCCTACTTTCCCGCTGACCACCCACCTACCCATCCACCCTGCCTACCTAGGCTGGGCAAGGAAACGATAAAATCGGAATCGACGGTTACGATTCCCAGAACTAATGAAATCAATGGAATCGATTCCAGAATCGGTTCCTGAGAGTAAATAAGTACTGTCGGTCGTAGATTAGCTCGATGAATGTAATCCCTGACAACATACGACTTTTATTTCTTCTGTGAGAAACTGAACACACAAAATAATGAATGATATTTATTCCGTACATTTTAGTAGGTACTGTAAAGGTTTGATAAAAAGTAAAATAATCAACTTCTCAAGAATAGCAATTTTATAATAAATATCCATCCATGTCGAGTCTATATCTAAGGAACTCTTAAAACTAATTGAATGTCTTTCTTTCAGTAACTCTCAATAGCTGTCTGCTTCTCACTACACTATATTAATATATTTATTGTCCATGCCATCCTTTCGTCTCTTGATATTCAACAGACTGAGAGGGTGGATGTGGCAAACAGGGGCACAAGGACGAATTGAAAATATCCTTGAACCTATCAACTGGGTACAGCTAGGCCTTGGTTTTGAAGCTGTGGGTGGTGATGAAGGAGAGAGAGAGAGAGAGAGAGAGACAGACAGACAGACAGACAGACAGACAGACAGAGACAGAGACAGAGACAGAGACAGACAGACAGACAGCCAGAGACAGACAGACAGACAGACAGACAGAGACAGAGACAGACAGACAGACAGACAGAGACAGACAGACAGAGGGAGGGAGAAAACAATCATATGGATAGAAGAAAGGGTGGTAAGGACAAATATTATAACAGTGTCGTTAGCGGAAGACAGATACAGTCATGGAAAGATACATTTAGACAGTTTTAAGAGTTTTTTGTGTGCAGAGTCGACACGGATATTAAGGTTGTTTAAAGAGTCTAATCTAATTACCAGAGACACTAAATAGGTGTACATAGCAGTAAATAGGAAGTACAGATATCAGGAGGACTGTTGGCCCATGACGATGTTATTTTTTGGAGAAATGTCAATTCTACAGAGATCTAACAAACGCGTTAAAGAGAGAGAGAGAGAGAGAGAGAGAGAGAGAGAGAGAGAGAGAGAGAGACAGCTCTGTTAAGTCTTGGGCTATTATCAGCACCACCATGCCACAGCGTAATTCCAGCAAAATTGCCTGATCACTGGGGCCAACATGGAATATTCTGGGTGACTTTGGGTGTTGAGTGTGTTCGCCCAGCGTTGGTGGTCGAGTGATTATAGAAGCTGGCTGCTGCCTGAATGGATGTCTATTCGAACTTAACTTGGGACAGCTACCAGTATATATATATATATATATATATATATATATATATATATATATATATATATATATATATATATATATATATATATATATATATATATATATATATATACGTAGACTTTACTGAGCTTCCTCAAGACTCACTGGTAAGTTGTCCAAGACCTTCCCCCATTACCCTCACACCAGTCCTGAATGAGACAGTCTTAACATGTATTCAGGATGAGGAGTGGGTACTACTGCCAAGGGTGACAAGAGTAGGGATGCTGGACTTAGTAACAATGCTGGGTCTTAAAGAACAGAGTATTGAGCCTATGCCATAAATCGTACACATAATGAAAGCAGAAAGAGACATAGAGAGAGCGAGGATGTGGAAAGATTTTTTGATTTGTGGCAACACTATGTTTCCTGAAATGTGGCACACCGGATAATCTGAAAAGTGGTATTAGGACATCCACAGTGCAATCAAAATAAACATTCTCTCTCTCTCTCTCTCTCTCTCTCTCCACTATTTAGTTCCTACGTCTCTCGAGGTTTCTGCTTCCCGTTCTCTGGCAATGGATATTTCATATTTCCCAATTTTCGTCACAGTGGTTTATCTAACATCATCGTTATTTTGTCATAAAGACTTTGTAGTTACTTGTAGAGAAGTATATTTTAGACTTGTGGTCGAGCGGCTTTTATATCTTGTAGTAGTTTCCCCACCAGATGTCATGTAGTGACGGGAGAGGTAAAGAATAGTATGGGACTATTTTTATTTGTCTTGGAAATATTAAACAGGTATAATAGTATAAGTCCTGGGTAGCTACCTCCCTGTCTCGCTATCTCTCTCTCTCTCTCTGTTCTAAGGCTAATCTCCGTCTCGACCTCTCTCTAGGGTCGCTTGTCTCCTTCTAAACTCTCTTTCCTAAAATCTGGTGTAGTAGGGTGTGTGTGTCACGTATGTTCCTCATGGCAACAGAACTTTCTCACGAGAGGACTGCTGACAGCTAACTGCATCATCTCCTTACTGGCCGCTGTCGTCAGCTTTCCTCCGTGTAAGCGTTTAGCGCTGCTCGCTTCTCGCAAACACAACACCTTCTCATCATTTGACTTCCTGCTTCTATCTGTCTCTCTATCTATCTATTTATTTATCTATCTATTATGTAGTCCTATATTTGCTCGGCCGCGCGAAAATGACGTACCATCGACATTTAATAGTTATAATATATTAATACATACTACATACACATTATAATGAACTTATAAGCTAATTAAGTGAAATACATAATATTGTAAAGTAACATAATTGTATGAATATTGTATACATATATTATTCATAGTAAATAGTGATTATTCAGAAATATTACATTTTAAATAAGTTGAATACATATTGGAATAAATGCATTAAAGTAAATTATTTAACTGTAATACAGTATGTACTTGGGTTATTATAGTGAATTGCATACATGCAAGAATAAAAATAGTTTAAAATTAAGATTATTGTAAGAGTTATTAATATTTCATTCAAAGATAATGGTACTGGTTTGTCATATATGGGTCATTCTTCTTTGTGTTATTATTATTATTATTATTATTATTATTATTATTATTATTATTATTTTTTATATATAATTAATACTATATACAAAATATATACACTTCATTCAGGGTGGTTAACTGTGATGTTAACTCTCCCCCCACTAAACAATGACTCCAAATTAGCAATTCTTGCATGCATTCTGTGCATGGCCAACAGCAATACTGCAACCACAATGCAGATAATTATAAAGACAGAAGGTGCTTGGCTATACACATAATATGGGTTGAACATACTCAAACTCAAATCTTCCCAGGGCTTCATAGTTTCATTGATCAGCTGCATAGTTTCAAACTTAGGTGAAGTCAGCTTAATACTTGTGCTCATGTTTAAGTCCATATCAGGCAGTGGGTGGAAATATTTGTGTGTATGATTGATAATGGCGTAGTGATTGATGGTGGAAAAAGTAGACATGGATGGTGTAAATACCGCACAGTAGTCTGGTGCTATGTATAATCCTGAGGCTGATGTATGAGATGGTGGTATATCTGGACAGACTATGTAAACTGATGTGTTATGAGGGAAATAAAAAAACTGCGAGTGTCCAATGCGTTGATGGTGTACAAGTTTATCTGGAGCAAAAGTGAAGTTGCAATGATGATGAATATTGTTATTGCTGATGATAGCCATTTCACAAGGGACCGTATCAGTAGGCTGAAATGTGAAAATGTACGCAGGACAAAGATGAACAGCATGTAAGGATGTGCGGCACTTTCGCTCAATCGTTGACTCACTTGCGAAAGTGACAGTGTCTCGTCTCTTGGAGACCATGATGAGTTCGGTGTCTGTGTTGATGTTGATGATGACTAAAGTGTTGTTGTTTCTATAGGGGAAGGGGTGTATTTGGTATACTGTGAACAGGTCTTCCGTGATGAATGGTACATGAACTATCACTGATGTTGGTGTTAGTGTTGCTTCCAAGTACGGGTAATATTGCATAAATTCCCTACTGCGGAACAATGGCTTCAATTTATGTTTATGTATGCCTTGACTAACTATCTGACGTAGCTCATGAACTGGGAGTAAGTCATTTGTGATCTTGCCATCACCAGCATTCGAAATTCCTTGCATAAGTGCCCTGAAATGATCTCTAGTGTTCTCTAATTGTAGTAGAATCGTGTCAATATGTTCTGTGATGATGGAGAAGTGTTGGAAAAGGGTAACGTTACCCTCCAAGTCATTTATTTTATCTATACTCTCGAGAGCTACGTTTTCTGCTTGTTTCAGATTTTTCACAATTGTTTTCATTGCCGAGTTCTGTCCTGTGATGAATTTATCTTGGTATGTTAGTACCTGAGCTATCTTATTAAATTTTTTGTTTATTTCTTTAAGGTCATCCTCTGTAGCCAATCCAAAGATGTTCCCAAGAATTGCGCCGCCCAGATCGAACAAACCGCGCTTTTGGCGAGTACGTGTGATGTTGTTCCTGTCGCTCAGCACCTCTGTTCCATAAGATGGGAGATCTTGGATCATGACGAGCATAGTTGACTTCGCCTGTTCTAGTTTCCATTTCGCTAACTTCACCATTTCATCCACTTCCTTGGTGATATGTGATTGTGAAACATAATTCCCTATCTTGAAGTCCAGAGTTCGCATCGGCGTCGCAAGTCTTTCTATATAAGTAGGTAAGTCATACAAGTAATCTAGACTTATTTCAGTACTCATGACGTCCTTGACGATTGTAGTCGTGGCCGTTGGAGCTATGAGGCATCCTTGTCGTACTATATGCTTGGGGTCTAGGTGCGTATATACCCTTACTATGTATAGGAGAATCCATAGCATAAGTCCCTTCATCGTAACCTACCGAAAAAAAAAAAATCTATTAATTTCCTATAAAGCTGTGGTTGATGATAGTGATGATGTGCGTTACGGTTGGCTGTTATTTCATTTATAGAAGGAGTTTAAATCGATATTTAATTCTCGTAAATGATGTACTGGAGATTTCATTGGAATAGTTGCACCTATGTTCGATTGTTTGGTATATGACCTTAATTTCTTTTTGTAATCATTGTTGTGTTCTTGCTTGGTTTCTTGAGGTACGTTCACCTGTTCGGTTGTATCCGAGGCTGAATAATTATGTGATAATTCCCTTGAAACTCGTTTTAAATGGTCAATATGAACTTGTTTTTCCTCGCCACTTGAAAGTGACTTAATTAAAACTTTGTTTGCCTTTATGTTAATTACTCTGTATGGGCCCTCAAATTTAGGGGATAATTTATTGTCTCTCGTATGAATGACTCCGTAAACAATGTCTCCTAAGCTGATAGGTGAATCTTTTGCCTTTTTGTTAAATGCCTCCGTCATTTCTTCCTTGGACATCGTTAATTGTTTTTGCACTCTTTTTGTGAATGTCCTGGAATTCACGTAAAAACGGAGTTTAGAGTAATCATCGTAATTGTAAATAGGCATGCTGTCACCTTCTAGGAGCTCATATGGTAATTTTTTATCTGTGCCATATATAATGAAATGTGGTGTGTCACCAATGGATTTATTTATAGACCCATTAATGGAGGCCTCTACTCTGGGAATCCAATCATCCCAGCGTGCATAATTTTCACTGAGAATGTGTCGTAGCACATCTAATACCTTTTTATTTTGTCTCTCTACCAACCCATTCGATGCTGGGTGATAGGCCAAAACGTTAACCTTTTTGATGTTGTATTGTTTACATATTTCTTGTAAGATCTCAGAATTAAATTCTCCTCCATTATCACTTATTAGTACCTTTTGGGGTAGTAAAGCGACATATTACATTATCTGTTATTGCCTTTGCTACTGTCTCTGCTGTCTTATCTTTAATTGGAGCTAAAATGACATAACGGGAAAAATGATCCGTTGCTACGAATAAGTATAGGTTATTATTGTATGATAATGGCATCTTGAGTAAATCAACATCGACAACGTACCAGGCTTGATGTGGTACTGCAATTACCCATCGGTGCAGGTGTGATTGGGTATCCTTAGTGTTTCCAAAATGAATCGCATCTGTCTATAAGATTGAGTATATCTCTTCGTAATGAAGGCCAGTAATATAATAGCTGGGCTTGGTTGAATGTCTTATCCTTTCCAGGGTGTCCTGCATGTGGGCTGTCGTGTATCATTCGTAATACTTGGGGTATCATGTCATTAGGTACTACAAACTGGTTAGTATTTCTTTGGCGTTTTGGTTGTTTAGAGTTAATTTTGTATAATGTATTATTGACCATTGTGAATTGTTCAAGTGGGACATGCAGTTTGGGTAATTGTATGTCATCTCCACTTTCTAACTTGTATATTACTTTTGACCATACTGGGTCAAGTCTTTGTGCCTTTGCGATATCCTCGTGGTTTGGGATATTTCCTTTTGAGATCTAACGCCGGCGACCTGAATTGTGTTCGGGTTCCTAGATAATGCGTCAGCTACTATATTCATTTTACCTTGTATATAATGTATTTGTACATTGTAGTTTTCAACTGTACATTTCCATCTTGCTCTCCTCCCAGAAAGGAGTTTTTCTTTAAACATACCCACCAGTGGTTTATGGTCGGTGAATAAGTGGATTTCGTAACCATATACCAAATCTCGAAACTTTTGTAATGCAAAAATCACTGCAAGTGCCTCTAAGTCTGTAGTGCTATAATTTTTTCTCCGCACCTCTTGTCTGTCTGCTGGCAAATGCAATTGGTTGATTCTTTCCTCTTTTATCTTCCTGCATCAGTACAGCCCCTAATCCTTTAACTGATGCGTCTGTACAAATAAGAAATGATTTCGTGTAATTCGGATATGCTAAACAAGGTGCATTTGTTAGTTTAATTTTTAGATTGTTAAATGCCCTTTTTTGTTCTTCTTCCCATTGGAATACAGCATCTTTTTTGAGTAGTTGGAATAGAGGGAAGGCTATATGAGAGAACTGTGGTACGAAGGACCTATAGTACCCAGCCAGACCTAAAAATTGTCTAACTTCGTCAGTCGTAGTGGGTTCAGGAAAATCTCTCACTGCCTGTATTTTGTCATCAGTGGTGTGAATACCATCAGAACTTAATTTGTGGCCTAAGAAATTTATTTCCTTAAAGCAAAATTTGCATTTAGAAAGTTTAATTTTTAATCCAGCATCACTAAGCTTTTGTAAGAGTAAGTCTAATTTCCTGAGATGATCCTTAATATTCTTCGTTGCGATAATAATATCGTCAAGATAAACAAATATTCCTTGTCCTAAAATTCCGGACAATACGTAATTCATAAGACGCTGGAACGTACCGGGGCTGTCCTCAGTCCCATTGGCATTCTTGTATATTGATAATGGCCTCTGTTTGTTGAAAAGGCAGTGTATTTACGTGACTCCTGAGATACCGGAATCTGATAGTATCCGTTTAGGAGATCGATGGTCGAGAATATATTATTCTCAGGACCAATATTCTGTAGAACATCACTTAGCAATGGCATGGGAAATCTGTCAGGGATTGTGTGATTATTTAGTTTACGGTAATCTACTACCGCACGCATTTCTCCATTTCTCTTGGGCACAAAGAAAAGGGGAGCGTTCCACGGAGAAACTGAAGGCTCAATAATTCCAAGCTTTAACATTTCATCGACATACTGATTTGCAAGTGTACGTTGGGAGTGTGGTATGCGATAAGCTGGTACGAAAATTGGTGGTGTTTCTGGGTGCACATTAATCATGTGATTAATCAAGTTAGTACACCCTAATTGTTCTCCGGGCAAGGCTACGGTGTCCCTGTGTGTTTCCAGCAGGGTTAACAAATCATTTTCTTCGTCAAATTCACCTGAGTGAATTAAATTCTCTTTTATTCTTTCTCTATCCGTAGATTTTATCTCACTTGTTACTCCACCAATATTTATTTCCTTCACAGGGGCGGGACATTTTTCAATATTAACTATGCAAGTCCCCTGTTTCAGCTGAACTTCCCCATTCATGTGATTAATAATGAATATCTGAGTTTGCCCTTCGTCGTTCGTATGACATAATGCGTTTTCTACTGACAATCCTTTTACTTTACATAATTCTTCTAAGACAAGAACAGTACTATTCCGTAATTTGCTCTTTATGGTAACCTTCATGTATGAATTAGGTGGTATAACCAAATCATTAGTGAGATGGGCTGGAAAAATTGATAAATCAGTACTGTTATCTGGGTCACTAATTCTGGAGGATGGGGTTGCTGGTGTAAGTGGATCTATACACTCATCTGTTTGTGTATGTTTGTTAAAGCCTTTAATATTACCAATTCTTTTTGGCTCTCTTCTACCAATCGGTGAGGGCTCTGAAAGTATTTCCTCTATGAATTTATTATCAAAGTCTATTCCATTCATTTGTGGGAGTATAGTTATGTTCTCAGTTCTCATGGATCTTAAGCCCAGTAACATATGAGCTTTAATTGCTAAGTTTTCAACGATATAGAACAATGCAGAGAATGGTCTTGTAATTTCTGTGAAACTGAGATTTAATCTTATCATACCTTTTACTGTAATCTCTTGACCATCTACTGTGTTTAATTCTAAATCAGCTTCATCCAGAAAAGTTACTTTCTTTTTATTTTTAAGAATTCTATTTAGTTCTTCATGTGTTATTAAGTTCACTGGAGAGCCTGTATCTAAAAATAAGGAAACGTTTTGATCCTCACATACAGCTGGTATCAAGATACACTCATTTCCCAACATGCCTCCTATGTGAAGTTTAGCCTTGTTCTTCTTTACGTTTGTTCGTTTTTTGTCATGACTTGGTCTTCCCCCGATTTGAACATAGACACAATTTTTTCTACTGTTTTGCAATCACTAGTCCAGTGCCCTTGGTATCTATGATGCCTACAGTAAGGACCAAACCCTTGTGTCTTTTGATTATCCTCTTGTGCCTTGATAAAGCATTCATACCTTGTGTGTCCTGGTTTTGCACAGTAATGACACAGAATGGACCTATCCCTTGACTGTGACCTACGAGGTGATTTCCCATAAAAAGTGTTGTTTATAGCGCGAGACCTGCTCGGGCTGCGCGAAAACTTATGAAACTGCCTGTAGGAAGGCGTGTGGGAATGAGGTCTAGGCGTCTTTGTTTGTTTGGGCTGCCTCATTTCAGGTCGCGATCGATTTTGTTCTCTGTTTGGGGTCGGTGTTGATGTTTTCACAGCTGATACTGTCTCAGGTACCCTGATTCTACCAGAATGTGCATGTGTGTCGACCACACCTGCTTTACTGCACTGCATCTCTACCTCGTTCATTAAGTCTAGTAAGCACATTCCCGGGTGTACGCAATTGTTTTGGCGATCTTCAGGGTTCTATCAGGTAATTTACACAAGGCAGCTACATAACCAATGATGTCCACGACGAGGTCTGGGGACATCTTTCCATCATCTGTTATCCACTTAGAATTCTCCAGAGTAGCTAATAGGGTTCTCTTGATTGTGGAGACATCAGCAGTTATTTCACTGAGCACATGGTTTGTAGTGTGCTCCCTTACAAGATCTACAATTTTATGTAATTCTGGAATTATACCTGGCAAGAAGTTCATACCTCCAGAAAATTTCTTCAGAAATTCAGTTTTAAATTCATCATATGTCCTAGCACGATGTAGCTTATCGGAGCGCAATAAATTGCTTGCTGGACATCTTTCCTGGCTTATGCAAGATGAAAAAATAGCAATTTTCTCTTGTTCATCTAGTATGTGGCGCTTGATGAACATTTGTTCGCACTGACTGATTAATGAAATGACATCAATGCGATCCTTGTCTGTGCCAGAGAATTTTGGGGCAGTCTTATCCTCGTGATACACAAAAACGTGAGGTGTGGTTTTTAGATCAGCAGTATTTGTTTCTTGATTCATATTTAATGATTGCCCTGTTAATTCAACTTGTACGAGTTTATCGTTATGTGAGGGAATGGTAGAATATGTATGACCGGACCGGTGAACCCTGTTAAGTATATTGGCATACGTATTTAAGGGCAGCTGCGAAGTCGATACTCTCAACGTCTGAAGGGGTTTCCCACTCATCATCCGAAACTCCCGTATTTGTTTCCTTATCTATAACGTGTGGTGTGGGTTGTACAATGGGTGGGCTGTCTCTTAATTGTGAGTCTGATGTTGTGGCAATTTGTGTGTCATCTGGTATTAACGTGGGTGGTTGCGAAAATATTCCTGTCATTAAGATATGATGTTATGAAATACGCCTCTTGTTTATTTATGTCCTAGCAAACTAGATGATTAAATAAGTTGAATATAGCTAATTTTAGCACTGAGAAGAAATGAGCAAGTATAATTTTACCCACTTGATACAGATCGTAGGGGTGTGTCGATACAAAAGTCGATCTCGGAAGAAAATACAGGTTTGATTGAAGATCTCTTTGATAATTCTAGTGGTGTGTTGATGGACGATATTACTCAGGAAACTCCATGGCCTGGTATTTGTAGTGGTTAACGGCTGTCCCAGGCAAACCTCAACATAGAACGTCGAATTTCCAACTTAACTGTGAAAATAAGTGAATATGAGTAGGAGCTATGTGAATAATGAGTAATGAGTAGTGGGTGAGAAGTGCCTGGTGTCAGTCACACGTTGCTTGGCATGGCAGACTCGCGTTGTGATGTCATCTCAGCACATGGTGACGTCGGCTTCCCACACTGGTAGCTGTGGTGAGTGAATGAGTAGCGATGAGTAACTTGAGTGAAGACGAGTGAGTAAGATGAGTTGTAAATATGGACTTGGTGTTTTGCTGCGTGCATTGACCTCTTCACACCTGCGTAAGCGTTGGGGGTTTGGTGGATGTAGCAGAGAGAGGAGGGTGAGGTCTGGTGGTTATGAGTTGTGAGTCGTCTCTCACTCTTCGTTTGTTTGTTTGTTTTCTTTCTTTCTTGATGTATTCTTGGTCCTTTTTTCTTGTGATTTACTCGTTGTGGGATGAAGACTGCCGCTTCTTGTAGGTGCGTGTAGAAGATTATACAGACGACGTAGAGTTGTTAATTGTAGTTGATTGTAGATGGCTGTAGTTGATTGTAGATGGCTGTAGACTTTGTAGAACTGAAGCTAATCTTGTAGTCTCGGTTGCTTTTGTAGAAATTTGCTTTTAATTCGGAGACGATGTCCGCAAATTTGCTGGTTTGTCGTTAAGCTACGTGCAAGGCGTCGAGTGATCTCTTGACCTCTGCATCAGCGTAATGATCTGGGAGACGGAGGGGGCAGGAGCTGATATTGTTGGTTGTTGTCAATCTTGATATTTTGTAGGAATTTAATGTTGATTCGTAGACGAGGTTCGTATACGTTCGCTGCTACCAAATGTCATAAAGACTTTGTAGTTACTTGTAGAGAAGTATATTTTAGACTTGTGGTCGAGCGGCTTTTTATATCTTGTAGTAGTTTCCCCACCAGATGTCATGTAGTGACGGGAGAGGTAAAGAATAGTATGGGACTATTTTTATTTGTCTTGGAAATATTAAACAGGTATAATAGTATAAGTCCTGGGTAGCTACCTCCCTGTCTCGCTATCTCTCTCTCTCTCTCTGTTCTAAGGCTAATCTCCGTCTCGACCTCTCTCTAGGGTCGCTTGTCTCCTTCTAAACTCTCTTTCCTAAAATCTGGTGTAGTAGGGTGTGTGTGTCACGTATGTTCCTCATGGCAACAGAACTTTCTCACGAGAGGACTGCTGACAGCTAACTGCATCATCTCCTTACTGGCCGCTGTCGTCAGCTTTCCTCCGTGTAAGCGTTTAGCGCTGCTCGCTTCTCGCAAACACAACACCTTCTCATCATTTGACTTCCTGCTTCTATCTGTCTCTCTATCTATCTATTTATTTATCTATCTATTATGTAGTCCTATAATTTTTCAGGTGGATTTTTATCCATAGTATCATCTTCTGTTTCACATAGCACATTTCTTTGATTCCGCCTATCTATCTTTCTGTCAGTCTATCTGTCTGCCGTTCTTTCAATCCTCCCATGAGTGTAAATACCTCTCCGTTATCACTTAAAGTTGATCATGTGTAAGAGAACATAATACCGATGCTAACAGCGTTTCTGTGTAACTCTAAACAGCTCTCTAACCATTTTAACGCCGACTGCTCAACAATCACCACCATTATATTCCCATTGACTGCCACAAGTACAACTATCTTACAGCATTCGTCTTCTCACTAAAACCACCTAAACCTCAACCCCTCAGTCACCGACCCTACCTCTTCTGCTAATGCATCTTGTACAATTATCACCATAACTGCCACTGCTACCCTTGTATCTATCAAAACTATTTCTAACTTAGAACTACCACTACCACCACATCCACTACCTCCTTGTGCACGTTGTCAGAGTTACCACCTCCATCACCACCACCACTGTCGTCACTACTATTACTACTACAGTCGTCATAATCATCACTGCTACCACCTCACCACTACCATCACCACTACCGCCACCACCACATCCTCCTCTTTCCGCATCTTACCAGAGTCACCACCTCCATCACCACCACCACTGCCGTCACTAGTATTACTACCACAGCCATCATAATCATCACTGCTACCACCTCACCACTACCTCTACCACTACTAACTTCCTCCACCATCACTACCACCACCACTATCATCACTGCTTTCACTACTAACACCAATGCCAGCATCACCACCACCACCACCACCACCAATACAACCGTCGAAACCACTACAGCATTTCCTCCAACGTCACCATTACCAATATTATCACCATTAGTTTCTCTCCTTTTCCAAGCCACCACGGTCTCTGCCACACCAACCACATTATACTAGTCAGGTTTGGTGTGATGCCTATTTCAGTAGATTAGAAAACGATATATCAATCTCCATCACTTTGAAAAGTTTAAGCTAATCAATCTGTATTGTAACAGGAATAAATAGAAAGCACACAGAGGGTGCATTCCACCGCCAGTACCACTGCCATTACAAAGGATCCCGATCCGCCCCCAAATTTAATCAGTTCTTTCTTGGCCCATGGCCTACCCTTCCACAAAATTTTATTGAAATTCACTTAGAACTGCTAGAGATAGTCTGGACAAACAGACAGACAGACAGACAGACAGACAGACAAGCACACAAACAAAGGTGAATACATTACCTCATCCAACTTCGGTGGAGGAGGTAAAAATGGAAAACGTCATTTTAGTGAAAGGGTTAATTTTAAACACGTGCTATTTTACCCCTACAATTAACACTAATTTTTGCAGACCCTAACGATTTTCACTTCCCTTTATGAGTGTTTGGCCGCAACGATAAGTAACTGTACATTACCTGCTGGCACCCATGAACAGAGCTTGGGCAGAGGTGAGTCATAAGTCGCAAATAATAGTAAGTTTTATTAAAGGAGTTACATTAACATCAGTAGTACAAAAGAAATGTAACAAAATATTGGAAGACTGAATAACTTCTATTGATTATAATCTGAATTAGAACACTTGCGTGCTTAGTTCTTCTGTGTGCAGTTATTATTTAAATGTACTTTCTGTACGTTTTTACGTGTATGGTTTGACGCTACACGGTCGAGAGGATCAGATTCTCGTCTGATATGCTGTCCTGCACTCTTACTTTATATTTAGATAATAAGTTATCAGTTAATATTAAAGCTGACCGATCTTCGTTGGGCCTTAAGATCTCCCTCTCTCTCTCTCTCTCTCTCCCTCTCTCTCTCTCTCTCTCTCTCTCTCTCTCTCTCTCTCTCTCTGCATGTTTCCCAGCCCCCTTCCACCCTTCCCCCTCTTCTTTCTTATTTTTTTCACTCATCGCCGCCTCATAAAGATAATATATATACTGTATATAACAGTGACAATGAAAACTTCATAGATAACACCATCCTTAGCGGTATAGGCTCGTGCAAACAGCCCAGTTAGAAACATTGTTTCAAATTCCGTTTCTAGGCCTGTTTATTAATGCCAGATGCCTTAATCTGGGAATGAATGGTTGGCGCGATGTGATGTTCGTGATTATTGCATTAACTTAGGTTGTTAGGGAAATAACAACGTTTGAAGTGGTAAGTATTTTTGGTATTGGTTGTAGAAGTTCAGGTTGTAGGTGAGGAGTGCGTCAGGTGGTAGTTATGGTGGTGGTAGTTATGGTGTTGCGGTGGAGTGGTAAAAAATAATAACTGGAATACGGGTTGAGCTGGTGATCTGTTGTCGTGTGTTTGGGAGGTGGCAGTAGAGTTTAAGGCAATATAATTTTAAGTGATAATTATATTTTCAAGATACACAATCATTCCTGTAATTTTCAGTTGCTTTTCCTACGTCACTTTCCTTAATGGCGTAACAGTTTTGGATTATGAATCAATCACTCCCAGTCTCTCATACAGTCAACACCAGTCAGCTTTGCTAGGACAGGGCTAGAGTGTCTCAGTGCTGTGAGTACATGCTTTAGTAATAACTGTGTTCAGTAAATGAGTGTTAAATGATGTGTCTGTGCCTCTGTTATACCTCACTACCTCCCAGGGACTTATATATTGATAAATGTCATGAATAACTGTTATAATTACGATATAGCAGTGTACATGCTCCACCTCAATTCGCACCAAGGTTATCATCGTACCCAAGATTTTCCACATTCAACTTCTCCAGTCAGCTTCATCTCTAGTCAACACTTATCGCCTGGTCCTTCATAGAAATCCTGCTCCGATATTCTTTCATGACTGGTGTCAAGGGTGTGCAAACCCAATTCTTAGCATCTTCAATAAAATAGCCAGGCATCTACCCAGGCCTACCACCAACTCACCTACAGCAGCATCCTTCCCAGCATCTAAGCTTCCCCCGAGTTGCGGTGAAAACGTCATTAATTAACCTTTCGAACGTATTAGCACCCAACTGCCAGTTTCACTTCTGTTGCAGACCGTCTCTTCTCTAGTGCAATAATATAGACCTCTATGCGTGAGTCAGTCAGTCACAATTCCCCGTTCATATTAACTTAATTCTAGCCTCACCTTTCAAGCAACATAAGTTCAACAACCACGGCAGCTCCTAACTCATGCTGCAAGATTGCAGGGTGGCAAGATGTAATAACATTCGAGAATTAAGACGTGACTACAGCTTTGATTACATACCTTTCCTTATGATTACTCACCAGCCAACGCTCTATCTAGCCCCATCGCACGCCACCTCACCACCTAACCACATACCTAACCACATATCTACTTCCTGGCAAGCATACTCTTAGTCATCATTTCATGTCAACATTATTCAAGTGCAACCGATAAAGCCTGTGGCCATGATAGTCATCATCAAGGATCATCAGTCAG
Organism: Coenobita brevimanus; assembly: GCF_032717465.1. NCBI lineage: Eukaryota > Metazoa > Arthropoda > Malacostraca > Decapoda > Coenobitidae > Coenobita > Coenobita brevimanus. The sequence goes on from NC_136974.1 coordinate 23,521,889, forward strand.
TTTTCTCAGTAACCACTTGGCATCGGCGTACTGCACACCCAACCAGTGACTCGGCCAGCGTCCCCACCTCCACGCGGTTCTTCCATCCACCCACACTGCATTGCATTATCTTTGTCAAAGGGCAACACCTACATTTTGCACATAATTCTCTCATCTGTGATGGTAAATATTTACATTTTATACTGTTTCGTGCTATCAAACATAGGCCCTCGTCTTTTATGCTTTACAACTCCTTGGAAGTGTTGTTCTTCCTTTTGTTCGTGATATTACCTTTGTTGTCTTATTTATTCATTGTTGATTTTTACTGGTTAAGGAGAAGTTCTTTTATATCCTATACTTAGCTGTTCGTGCACATAGAGAGTATATATTTTTTATACCCTTATATACATGCACATGTATCTGTAGTGTGCTTATTATATATTGATGCACTTCTAATCCATATCCCAATCGTTACAATCATCCCTACATCGAACGCTATTTAGTACGTAGATATTTTTCAACGTAGTCTGAAGAATGGTCCTTATCTATTTACAGTGGTCCTGACTCTGAAACCAACACCACTCTCATCAGTCACCAGGAATGCTATTACACTCTCAGTTCCTGGAACTTTGACTGTGCGTTGTTTCCATTTTTCTTACCCAGCATTGACACATAGGTTTCGCCTAGAAGATAAACTGACAAAAACAACCAAAATCTGTTATCGAAGTTCAGGCTAGATGACTGCAAAATTCTACCGGGAGATTCATTCATTAAAAAAAAAAAAAAAAGTTTTCAAGAAATAAAGAGATACAAGACGTTCAGAGAAATACTCACTGAATTTCCATATTCACGTCAAACTTTAAGCATCCTTGTTAGCATGGAAGGCTACCAGAATCAATGAAAGCTCCCACTAAACTTACATCCAAAACTCTACTAGCTGGAACGGTAAATGTAACGACTATCATGACAAACTTACTCGTATATATCTAGTGCGCCCTTCAATATACAGACTGTAGTTATGGTAGACAGCAAACCAATGGTCACTGTCCTCTGAGCAGTCTGATTGCATCTCCCACCATTACGGCGGTAATGTAGCACCCGTCTAGCAGCAAACTCTCATCACTTTTCTGTCCTACTCTCCAGTTCGAGGGATAATCGTTACTCTCAGTCCTTCATGTATGCAACAGGTCAGCTCTGGAACTATCTTCCTCTGTCTGTATTTCCTACTGCCTATGACTCGTCTCTAAAACGCAGAGTGTCCAGGCTTTTCGAAATGAACGGGTCTTGAATTTGACACTCTTTTATCTTGTTTATCTTTTCCTGGAGAGAACAACTTGCGGGCTTCTAGCCTTTTGACTCCTCTTCCCTTGCATATAAAAAAAAATACTCTTTAGCTACCCAACACATCTAACTAAAATCACTCCAATCCAGTTTGAGAAAGCTAAAGAAATTCTGTTTTGGAAGGTTCACTTAAACGAGATCGCATTTAAAGTTTAATAGAGAACCTATGCTATCGTCTACATTTTTTTATCCTTTTATAATATAAATCTCTGAGGTCTGTCTTAATGTCACGTGGAATATTTACTTTGAATTAATGTGTAACTTTCCTAATAGATTTCGTGCTTTGATGCTGCAATTTAAAATAGCCGGTCCCATGATTGTTGTGTTCTTTCATTTAATATTATTTATTTACTTTTCTCTCTTGAGTGATTTCTTTCAATATGTTTTATAATTTAGACTTGTTTATTATTGCAGTTATTTCTCCAGGTAGTTCTCAGTATGCTACTTTGTTTGATAGACAATAATTTAATAGTGAATATGTTTCACTAACATTCATAGTTGTCCGCCTGCAGTGCTTAATCCACATACTTTTCTCAGTTCCGTCTCGCATCTTATCGAAGTTAACTTTTTAAGGCCTGCATCTGAGAAGTTATTTAAGCTTATCTGAAAATTTGTGCTCGTATCAGTATTTGTTGTTGTGATTACTGTGTTGGGATGGCGTAGGTTCAAAATGGTGTCGCGTACGAGAGGTATCGAAGAGAGTTCAAAAAAACACTTGCGAAACCGGGATTTAAGCACACAGACTACAAGGCATTCCTTACATACGTGCCAAGCTACTCGCAAAGCACCACTAACTTTCCTAGGAGTCACGAAATTAGCTCGCAAATATATATTTTTTCTTTCTTTTTCTTTCTTTTGTCAGCCATAACTCCAAAACGAAAGGAATTACATGAGCATATTACACAACAAAACTCTTCTAAACAACCATGGATGGTTCTTTTCATACTCAGATCAGCGTTCTAGCTGCGGTACGAGAGTTTCAACCTTCATTCTATAGCCTCAGACGTCCTCGCACAAAATGTAAAGCTCCACGGATTCGTGTTGTCTCACTCCACGTAAGCATTTTACATGTACTGTATCAGTAATCGCAGTGGTGATTATCATACAGTTAGAAGCTATTATAAAGCAGAGCTAGTGCATACTTGGTAATTACATTCAATAAAAAGATCATGAACGAGAAAACAAAAACCTTACTTAAAAACTATTGTTAAGACTAGTGCTCGTGGGCCCTTCTGGCCCCTCGCACTTGCTCCCGCCGAGGGCTCTCGCGCTGTGCGCTCGCTTTCTCGTGCTTCACACTCGTTTCCTCGTGCTTCACACTCGTTTCCTCGTGCTTCTCATTCGTTTCCTCGCGCTTCGCGCTTGCGTTGAGATCATTTCAGTTAATCCGAGTCAAGTTAATGTGCTGTTCTAGTCTAACATCGTCACTTTGATTTTTTGCAGCTAACCAATTGATCATGTTATTTGCAGCTTCGGGAATGGAACCCAAGTTGTCCGAACGCAAGTCCGAAATACACACACAGACACTCAGCTACTGCTAAAGTATATTTTGGTTGTGGCTATGGGCAAAAAATTCTACGGAGATCCTATGTCAGGCGCCGGGAGCGGCGTTTTTTGGTCAAAATGTGATTGCTCATTATATATAGTAAAAGTTTTTCAATCATGATGGGACCAAGTTTTTTCACATCAGCGAATTTTTTGCGATTCTTGTGCCAATTTTGGTGCAATTTGATTGTGTAGTTTTGGCTACCCAGAACACACACACACACACGGCTAGTGCTATAGTATATCAGATGTTCGGATGGCGAAAGTGCTCAAATAAGAGACGAGAAAAGCACGGATCAATATAACATTTGAGATGGATCGAGATTCAAAGTTCTTTATACAATTATTTATTCCACACTATGGCCAGAAAAAAGTCTGTAACTCTTGGGATGTAGTTCACTGAACCTCCTTCCATCCCAAATGATCGGTTCTTTCTTTTTTTTACTATATATATACATACATACATACCTATATCTACAGTATATCTAATCTATCTATATCTATATCTATCTATCTATCTATATATGTATATACTGGTATATATATATATATATATATATATATATATATATATATATATATATATATATATATATATATATATATATATATATCTTGCTTCTGAAATTTATCCATCCCTTCATGTTAACAACCATTTTAGATTAAAATGCTTGTTTTCTAATTACTGTCAAGTCTGGTGAGAAGATGGTCGCTATTACCGCAATTTTCACCGACATCACACAAATTAATCAGATCACTGTCTCCTGTTAAGTCAATGTCGAGTACATTACTACCACGTGTTTGTGCATTCACAGACTGAACATTGCTTAATCTACCAATTCTAGCAGCCTGTTCCCTTCTCTGCACGAACTGTTTATGTGAACGTCACAAGTATTACAGTCGCCTATAATGATGTCATCTTTGTTGTCTATGACTGATTTTACCTCGATATTTAGCAGTTTAATTACACCAAAATTATAATTTTTCTATTCTCCAGGAAAATTTCAGCGGACAGGAAGCCTTTTGGTTCCGTATCTAAATAACTGTTCAGAACTCTATTAATGACATTATTAACATATATTAGACATCTGCATGCTTCATGCAGCCAAGATTTTTCAGCAATTTCTGTAACTTTGCGTCAGTGCTTCTGCATAGAGAGAGTTTCTAATGGAATCTGTAGCCAAAGTTAAGCTGGGTTTTTCAGTAATTGCACAAATAATTAACAAACCTTGCCTTGGAATACTTATAGTGCTTGCTTCAGTCGATGTACATAACACACCAAGTACAGCTGGATTTCGTGTAGTTGTTTAATTCACTTAGCATAGCACCATTTATTTGTTTACATCCTCATTAGATATGACAACACTCCTACTGATTTAACTCCATCCCTTGGAAGACTATTTTCTTACTGTCTATACCTCTTGTAAGGTTATATCGATTTGTATCTGACAATATTTGTGATGTGACCTGACACCCCTTACCTTAAGGATATTGGCCTCGAAGGTTTGAGTGTTAACTGCCATGTCATTAACTGTCCCTCAGTCCATCTATACATCACTGTCTATAGTAAAGCATACCTACACTATCATCTATGTCCTTGGATATCCTACGATTTCCTACTCTCTTAAGGTGAAGGCAGTCTCTTCAATACAAAGTCCTGGCGTGGCTAAAGTTGTCTCAAGGACCAGCAAACAACAATTCTTCCTCCTTACACAAACTCAGTATCCACTAGTCTGCTGTTCATTACAACCATTTTGCTAAGAATGACAGAGCCTAAATCTAACACTGGAATCAAACAACAAATAGCTAACTTCGTACGGCTTTCCCTGATCTCCACTTCCTAAGTGTCGCCTACATTCTACCAGAAACTATATAACTCCTACCACAGTGACAAAAACCGAGTCCTCAGAGGTGTTCATGATTAAGTCATCAACTTCTTCAGGCACGTCCTATATCCTAATTCCGGTAAAGCAAAAACGCATCCTTCAAGAAACCTTACCACAAATACCCATTTCCTGATGAATAATCAAACAGTTCCTGACAAATATAAAGAGAGGCTCATCTTGCACTTCATCTTTCAGATGAAACCTATTGCAGTAGCTAAACCCATGTCACTGTTACTTACCTTACCGTTGCAACAACCATTGTCGTCAAACCTGGTCTCTGCCTTAACGATCCTACGTCCTTGATTATCTTCCATATCAAAAACCTCGCTTTGCATCCATGGTATACACTGTCTTGAGAGTGACCAGCTCTGCCTCATCTTCCCATCCCATATATCTACCTCTCAACACACCAACGTCTGTCGGTTTTTCTGAATTTCTCAACTGAAACTGGCCGGAAACTTGCGAAATATGGTAACATTTGTAGCCACCCTTCTTCACACACACACACACACACACACACACACACACACACACACGCAATCACGCACAGAAAGGGGGGGGGAGGGCGTCCCAAGGCAAACTGCCATGCTTAGTTTAAAGGATGGCCAGGATTAGGCTGAAGAGGCTTTAATGCAGGAAGCAAAGTGTTGGCGAAAAGAGAGAGAGAGAGAGAGAGAGAGAGAGAGAGAGAGAGAGAGAGGGGGGGGGAAGTGAGAGAGCAACTTCAAAAGAAATCTCCCCCTCTTTTTCTCCCTCTTTATGTATATATATATATATATATATATATATATATATATTTAGACAGATAGATAGATAGACAGATAGATAGATAGATATACATATAGATAGATAGATAGATAGATAGATCGATAATGCAAAAACATATATATATATATATATATAAAGGTATCTCAGGAGCAGACATACAAACTTCCTGAGGTCACTGAAAGACATAAATTCTACGAACAGATGCCAGATTCGGCCAAGGAGTAAAAGTATTCAGATATGAAAGGTCAACCTTTCGTTACTATGCTCTATACTCCTCGCTGGTTTATTTTATTTCTGAGAATCACAAACACAGTAACCTTCAAAATATTATGACCTGCCAAACGAAAGTGCACGTACAAAACAGTGAATAGCATGGTAACACAGGCTGGAACCTTAAGACGTATCCCATTAATACCGCTTCAGTTTAAACATCTTTTACTTCACAGCCTTTACTATTCGGACATGTTCACATAACATTTTTATCTTAGAATAACCTCACGACTCATGTTTATATCTATATCTATCTATCTTCTATCTATCTATCTATATTACAGACAGATAGATAGATATTTAGAGAGAGAGAGAGAGAGAGAGGCATTACACGACAGGGTAACAAACCATACAATTAACTTTTACAACAGGTACGTCTGCTGAACTAATCAAGCCACAGGTTAAAGGGTGATCCGGGCTAAGTATATAAATACCATTTTTAAAACACATGATACTATAGCAGATGATAACTAGCTACTTTACAACAGACCAGTTGAATTATCCTGGTGTAATGATTATATAAGTACTGGCAAACGTTTCCACTAAATGACAGCATTGTTAAACTGTTACTATTATGGAAGAGATTGCTTAGTTACGTTGCACACTGCGATGCTGCATTGATATTTGAAAGTCATTTAAAAAAGTGCCTAAGCTCTGATCCCCACCTGCCATGTAGAAAAGGAAAATATTTATTAGCAGCTGTTCTATGCCGTTAGTGTTACTTTCCGCGAAAAAAATAAAAATAAAGTGTAGCGCGGTGGATGATCGAGTGACCTTGGAGACAGAGAGTACATTTTGGAAACTGGCTGCACTGCTGTTTGCTGACGATACTGTATTGTTAAATGAAGATGAGTGGAAGTTGAAAGGCTAGATGAGTTTAGATGCGTGTGTGAGAAACGAAACCTAATTGTAAACGCATCAAGGAGTAAGATTATGATCTTTCAGAGGAATGAAATTGCTGAGTGTACAGTGAGCCTGAATGGTTATGAGACTGAGAATGTGAGTGTCAGCAAATATTGGGAAATAGTAAGCAAGAATTATTAGAGAATTAATTACAGAAAGAAAAATAGTCGCTGCATAAAAGTACTGTGATTCTCATTCAAACGTAACGAAGTGAAGCGTGGGCTTTGTTAGAATAAAACAAATCAGGAGTGGGAAGAATAGACGAGAGGAAAAGTAGTCTACCGTGAATAATGGAACACTGGAATTTGATGCTTCTCCAAAAATATTTTGCTATTAAAAAAAAAAAAAAAATCGGAGGAATGTTTAAACTGGGTAGAATAGTCATCTAAATCATTTATTAAAAATATTCAATTCGTCTGATATAAGCAATATTTCGCACCAACAGGCTAAATTCTAGTAATTTTGGTCACTAAATCAATTCCTTCAGGCCCAATATAAACTTTTATACCTGTTTGCTCTGACTCAACTTGTTCGTAATCGCGCGACTGGGGTCAAAATCCAATTGCCTGGGTAACATGCAAAATTTCATGATCATAGGTCAACTATAAGCACATAAAAAAAGTACAGTTTTTTACTCCAGTGTAACAGACATGAGACTGACGAAATCAATTTGAGATCCGACAGAAAAATGAGGAAGTGATGGAACGCTGGGGTGTTTATGTGGATGCACTGGTAAATAAAAGTACTATGAGATTACCTAGCCATGTGGAGAGAACGAAGAATGAGCAGTTAATTAGGAAAGGGCTTTTGAGTATGGTGAAGGGAGAAGGGGAAGAAGGAGAAGGGGAAGGTTGAATTGGAGGTCTAGGGTTAAGAAGTAAATGGGTGTGAGGGGTGTGACGGGTGGAAAGGTCAGCCTGAAAGCAGAGGACAGAATATTGTGGATGACATTCTTTGTTGTCTCCCCGTCTGGGATTAATTCGTCGAAGTACGGATAGAATATTAGACTGAATATAGCATCCCACTCGTCCTTTGCTAATTTATTTCCATGGCAGTTTCTGGTACCCATGGTGGTCATCCTCATACATTATTTCCAACATACAGTGAGGGGATTTACGGATCGGGTTATCCGTCTCACTTTACCATCCTTGTCGTCAGCGCACAGAAAGGATATCTCTAATCACAGTTCGCTATTTCAAATATGATGGCAAAGCACCATGAAGTCATTTGTTTCTTGCCTTTTTTTTTTTTTTATAATCTAACTCTCTCTCTCTCTCTCTCTCTCTCTCTCTCTCTCTCTCTCTCTCTCGTCATTTGTTCCTTGCTTTTTTTTTTTTTGTATATTCTTCACTCTCTCTCTCTCTCTCTCTCTCTCTCTCTCTCTTAGATGGTAGTGATGGTGGTAATTTTGGATGACGGGTGTTATGATTTTTTTTTTTTTCACAACCTGCGACTGGGACCCGCCTTTTATAATCCTTCCTGTGGTCATCTTCTTGTATGTTCTTTTCTTTCCCCCGCATTTTATCCCTCTTACCTTCATACCTTTTCTCTTCTCTCCCTATTTGTTTTATATTTTATTCCATTTCCTTCCTCTTTCTTCCCCGACTTTCTCTCTTCTTCTCCATCCTACCGTCTTTTCTTATTACATTCCCTCTACCTTCTTTTCTAGCTCCTGTCGTATGCTGTCTCCTTCACTGTCATTTTGTTTCCGTCCTTACTTGTAGCCCAGCCTTCTCTCGATTATTCAGCTTTTCCTTTCCTTCCCTGCCCTTCCCATCCATTCCCTTCCCTTTCTCTCTCTCTCTCTCTCTCTCTCTCTCTCTTTCCTTCCTTCTTCCCCTTACCTCCTTTTTTCTCTACTTTAGTTTTGATATAATATTCGATAAACATTTTCCGCATAAACTTTGCCTAAAATCTATGAATACAGTAAATTTTCATCCATAAGTTCGAGTAGATATTAAAGTGATAAAATACGACCAAGCAGTATTTATAGGAATTCAATGGGTTAATTCATACCTATGTATACCTGTTAATCATGATAATTATAATATCGTGAAAACAGTTTGTGAATATTATCCCGAGTCTTTGGCTGGGCCATGTGAATATGCAGTAAATCCAGCATGAAGGCTTGCTATAGACATCTTTATCCCGATCACATTTCTTTTAATTCGTGTTATCTCCTACTGACTGTTTTCACGGTACAGAAGATTTCTTGATATGAAATGCTTAACAATAGCTCTCATTTTAGACAACTGTTTATTGTTAGCAAAAGCAAAAAACAGTTATTAGTTACAGAATGCGCATGAAATAATAGAACATCTGATATAAAACTAATATTCCAGGGCAAAGACAATGAATACACAGTATATGATGTATTTTCATTAAAAGTATTACTAACAGAGCACTGAATAAAAAAATGCCAGCAGGAGTATATAACTAGGCTATTTTCCAGGAACATAATTACTCTTCCCTTGCATATCACTCATTAATATTGTTTGTAAGCGTGGGAGATGAGGTCTTGTTGGGGGATGGCTTACATGAATTAAGATGATATCCCACACTCTAAGTCTGTTCCATCCTTGCCATTATCGGTCTGTCTGATCTCAATTCTTGATGTGTGTGTGTGTGTGTGTGTGTGTGTGTGTGTGTTTGTAAGAATTTGTAATCACTTAAAATATATTTAAAGTACCTATGTTGTGTGTCTAGTATATGTCAGTAATCTGCATGTTAAGACTATAAAACCAATCTGACGGAATATGATAATTATATACCGGGTATATATATATATATATATATATATATATATATATATTTATATATATATATATATATATATATATATATATAAATATATATATATATATATATATATATATGTATATATATATATATATATATATATATATATATATATATATATATATATATATATATATATGTGTGTGTGTGTGTGTGTGTGTGTACATATACTCGTATATCCATCCATCCATCCATTATCCAATCCTATGTTGCCACATGAGAAGCGTAGGAGCCAACCACTACACCGACTAATGTGAAGCGCAGGCTCAACAGATAATGTGATTATATCCGTCTCCACCCTCTATCCTAAAAACTTAACCATGAGTAAAAGATGAAAACTAAGCATACAAAAAACAATACAGTAATGATACAGTACAGTAATAAAGTAAAGTACATTGTGTACTATTGTATGTACTCACCAAATGTTAGCATCAATAGGGAGAAACAACAATAGAGGGTTCGCACTCATAAACAGTACAGTACACAATACAGCAGAGAGGTAGTTCAACGATCACAATAGAGCACTAAGACATGAACACTGACAGACCATTAGCTTTGCAGTGCAATAGTGCAATAGAGAACAGTAGTTCGAACATAGGTGTCACGAGTCTGCGCGATTTTATATTCAAATAAGCTCGTAACATTAACTTTGGTGGGAAACCGCGAATTCTAGTGGAATCCCAGTATTTATCGCTCAGTTTAACCGCCACGTATTCACCCGATCGGGAGTGTTTTGTCAAGAATTTTTTCACTATTTCATAAGTGTTCGTCCTTGTGCGCGATGTTAGCGCCTTTGCTGAGTGAATTGCAGGTGTGTATCGCTCACACTCGTTGGCCGTTAGTGCGGCCACGACACTTGCCTCTTTCTCACGATTTGAACTCAGTCAAGGTTTGAGCGCCGCGGAAGCAGGTAGTGTGTGTGGCAGCGTCCTTCCTCGCAACGACGCCTAGTTCCCACCGCCGCCGTTGGATTCCCACCTAGCGTGATTGGCGAGAGACTCAGCGTGTGCAGTGTCCTTCCTCAGTAACGACGCCCAGTCATCCGCTTTGTCCACTTTTCTGACCAGTATTTCTTTTCGTTTTTTCCTAGGTTTAAGAGTTAGCTTTTGAGTGAGCAAGTGAGTGCGATCTCATTATTTGAATTTATCTTAAGACTCATGTAACGTTAATTTATTTTATTGTAATCAATAAATTAACAGTTCTTTTTCTTGAGCTTAATGTAATGTAAATTCGTGTTTTATTTCTCCATTAAGCTTATTTCACTTATAGCTCCTAGTTTGCATAAACGCTTTGCTATTCATAACTGGTACTTAGGCCAGTCCTTTTGTATTAAGCTTAAAATCCGTTGTACAACCAGGAGTTAATGCATCAGCAAGAATCTGTTATCATTAATAGCATTAGTTATTGATTGTCAGGGGTGAAGTCACTTTCTCCAGAGGCCAATAGTACTAATAAACAGCATTTGTGAGTAATTAGTCTCTGCTGTGTACTGTTGAGAAAGTTTATAAATTCTCGTTCTTAGAGAATCGGCGAAGTAAGCCGGCATAAAGTAATCATTGCTTGATTTTCACAAGACAATTCATTGTCCTGTTCTTAAGCATTATTGAATAAATATTCTTTAATATTACATACTTTTAAAAATCCTGTGACATTGGTGACCTCATTCCAGGATATTAACTCCTACCTCTAAAGCTATTCACGAGTTAATACTCACTCATACTTATGTATTTATCATTAAAGTTTATAGGCACAATCTTACTGGTGATTATTAATTCATTTTTATTAATTTACGTAATAGTTTTCACAGTCAGTTGTTTGTTTAATTTTCTTTCTTTACCAGTTTAATTAGATAAAACTGGTCACCACTAACCCGTGCCTATATTCTTTATTCTCGATTATTGGCATCTTTCTCTGAAGAATTTGCAGTCAGTACTGAGTCGCTAGTTTACTTAGATTGAGTTAGCATCACGTCTACCAGCGTCTATGTACAGGAAGCCAAAGATATGGGGCTTACAGACCCAACTGAAGTAAAGAATTATGTCCTCTCTTGGCTTAGTCACGAGCAGCAACGCGAGAGTAATGCTCATGAAGAGCGTAGAATCCAACGCGAACATGAGCAAGAACAGCGCGAATACGAGCGAGAACAGCGCGAACACGAGCAAAAACAACGCGAACTCGAGTTAGAACAATGCGAAAGAGAACGTCAACACGAGTTAGAACAACGTGAGAGAGAAAGTGAGTACGAGCGTGAACAACGAGACAGAGAACGAGAACATGAACGTGCCGAGCGAGAAGCACGTGAAAAACATGAAGTGTTGAAGCTCAAGCGAGATTCCTTGGCTTCAGACACATCTGGTGCAGCTGACCCAAGCTCCATGATTGCTATCCCTGCACACATTATGGCGACCCCACACATCAAGCTTCCCCCATACGAGGAAGGCGAGCGAATCGAGCCATACATAGCTCATCTTGAAGACATGGCTCAGCTTTACCAGCTGGATGATGCAGCTAAGCAGCTTCAGTTTCTTAGCCTGTTTGAGGGCCCTGCCCTCGATATTCTCCACAGAATTCGTGGAGACAATCTCACGTATGAGATGATGAAGGCCACACTCATCAAAGCGTATGGTCTCACAGTTGACGACGCCAAGAGTCCGTTCATGAGGGCGCGTTTACAGGAAAAAGAGACTGCTGTTCAGTTTCTTGACCGGCTTACTGCTTACTTAGATGAGTGGATGGAGAAAGATGAAACATGTGAGGGGATAATTGACCTTATGCTGCGCACGCAGCTAGAAAAGTCGTGGCCTACTGAACTTATGGCTCAGCTTAAGATCTGCCAGGTAAGAGATGCCAGCCAAATGGTGAAGAAGGCTGATGCATTTTTCACTGCATATGGGTATCAAACTTGTAAGCAGTATACCTGGAACAGAAAAGCTGATAAACCTGGAAAACTGTCTCAGACTGAACCCCAGCAACAAGGCCGTTCTCAGAATAATGGCCAAGGTCCAAAACAGCAGAGGAAGGACCAAGGGCAAAACACTCAGAAGCCTGAGTGGAAGAGGTACAACAGGTACCCTAACCAGCAGCAGTATCAGCAACGCAACCGACCGTCGGGACTGTCCTTTTCAGCACCAGCTCAAGTGAGTAGGAGGCACGAGGCGAACACAGCTTTCATTCCTCAGCAGCAGCACGGTGGTCACGTCCCTACCAGCATGGGTACTTCCCCACAGTTCACTAGTCCCTCAGCGACAGTGAACACCCCTCCACAGATGGCCAATGCTCCATCTCCCCAGGCAGTGAGTATGACCCCTCAAGCATCTAATTCTCAGGGCACCATGTTTGCCACATCATTTATTCAGCAGCCTAATCAGTGGCTAGCTGCTTCCTCCACAGGCCCTCCTACAGGTGACAGTGCCTTCCTTGTTCAGCCAGGGTTTGTGGGAGCCATTTCTGTGAAGGTCCTGAGAGACAATGGTTCCTCAGGTTGCTCTGTCAAGCAGAGTCTAGTTCGGCCTGAGCAGTATACAGGTCGACAGATCCAAGCTAACCTTATTGATGGATCAGTGAGATTGTTTCCTGAGGCACGTATCCAGATGGCATCTCCATTTTACACTGGTACGACAGTCGCAGTTGTCATGCCAGAACTTTTATTTGACCTAATCATAGGCAATATTCCATGTGCCAAGTATAGTTGCACCAAAGATGATGCTACTCAGACTTCGGCTGCAGAAACACGAGCCATGCCTGAGGCTCTGAACTGTGTCACCCCAGTGACCATTGAATCGCTGCAAGATCTGATGTGTAGCCAAGATGTTGTTCAAGAACAACATTCTGACCCAACACTTGCTGCCGTGCAAAAGAAGCAAAAGGGTAGAGTGATAAAGTATTCACGGGGAGGTCGAGCCAAGTTCCTTCATAAACAAGGATGGCTCTACCGTGAGTCATGAACACCTGAGGGCGAGGTTTGACTACAGTTTGTCGTTCCTGCCAAGTACCGCCAAGCAGTGTTAGAATGGGGTCATTGTTCAGCCTCAGGAGGTCACATGGGCAAAAGGAAGAGCCAGGGTCGTATCCGAGCTGACTTTTTCTGGCCAGGAGTGGCACGAGAAATAGATAGTTTTGTGCATTCTTGCAATGCGTGTCCACGTACCACTAATCAGGGACATGTCCTTCCTGCGCTGTTTGAAATTACACCCGTAACCTCTGAGTCAGTTGAGAGACAGGGCAGTGGTGAAGACCTGATGTCTTGCCTGTTAACTGCTGACTAACACGGGCAACTGTGGTATGCTGGGTTCCGTAAGATAGGCATTCTCAGAGATTTGAGTAATCCAAGGACCAGCCTGGCTCCCAGTTAAATGTGTAGACCTGATGTCTCACCTGTTGGCCCCACAGGACACAGTATGTCCAGGGCCTGTACATACCTATATACCGTAGGTTAAGGGAGGAAGTTTGAGAACTCTGCAGAGACAGTCTGAGGCTGTGTATGAATTACCTTGTGGAACGTCTTGAGCTGTGGGCCTCTCTGAGGATTCCCGGAGAATGCACAATATCCACATGAGTGTTCACACAC
>NC_136974.1:23540946-23550946 GCF_032717465.1 Coenobita brevimanus
AAAGCTGTGCCATATGCACCCGTCATACCCGCACCAGGGATTGCTGTGATGGGCGTTGTTAGAAGCGGTTTGAGAAATAAAAGGGTGAAGTTACCAGCGTATGTGTGGAAATAGCTACTTTTGCAGCTCAGAAGGTAAACTAATAAATAAAATAGTGAGAGCTGGGGGAAGGAGAAAACCCTAAGGGACAGAGTTATTAGTTGTTTCAGTAAAAGGAAAAAAAAAAAAAAAAGTTGCCTTTTAGAGAAGCAGCAATTGGCCGACCAGAGAGGAAAATTAATATGCGAGCAAACACAGAACTACAAAAACCATTGTGAGGCAGTTGGTAAATTAATATGTGTTGTATACTTAGCAGCAGTGAAAAGGTTAATGTATATTAAATGAGGACAGAACAAAGGATATTATGGATGGCAAGGGAGCTGGTGTCTTGCATGTTCTTACTAGGACAATCCATGAGCCGAAAAAAAAAAAAAAAAAATCAGTCGGTAGTAATAAGAACACTAAATACATCACTGTATGGAGGTTCCGATATTTCATACAAAATAATTAATTAAAAGGGGGAACCAGGAAGCCTGCTAGTACACTTTAATAAGGACCGCAGTGTGTTCTGGTGGCTGGTAGAGGCTTGGGTAGGTTCCCAGTGGTACGGTACAGTATCAGTGCTCTTGAATTGGCTGGCACGGTCTCTCTCCCTCTCTCTCTCTCTCTCTCTCTCTCTCTCTCTCTCCAGTTTAATCGCTAATATTTCCCATTCTTTCCTTTTCATTCCAATTCATTTTCTCTTAATATTCTTCTTTTCATTTAAAAATCACATCTTTTCCATTCATCCATCGATTTATTCCAGAATAACACATAAAGATTCAAACTGCCTCCTCATAGGAATGGGCATATTGTCTAATGACGATGTAATGCGGCTTTCCTTATCAGAACGATGGATGGGGATGGAACAGAGGGGTAAGAGAGGGAGGGACTAAAGAGAAATGGGGTTACAGGGAGGAGATGGGAGCATGGAGAGGAAAGAGAGAAAGGAGAGGGAGAAGGAAGGGTATCAACGACGGAAGAAATAGCAATACAAAATGTGAAAGGCAAGAGAAATTTGGGTAGGGTGAGAAAAGGAGGCTGGGGACGGAGGAGTCAGTAAGATAAACAGACATGGAATGGCTGACAGGCACGATCGTTCATTCGAGCGTGCGAGTGCACACACACACACACACACACACACACACACACACACACACACACACACACACACACACACACACACACACACACACACACACACACACACACACACACACACACACACACACACAAAACGGTCATAACACCATCTCTCGCATCGCCAGAGGATGCAGCAACAGATCGGTTGTGGCTGTGGCAAAATGAGGAGGAGTACAGTGGAAGACATAGTGAGGAAGAAGGAGAATGGGAAGCAAATATTGAGGGATGAAGAGAGAAAAGATAGTAGGATGAATATGAGAAGAAACAGAATGAAGAGACAGCAACAGTGGGTGGGGGATGGAGGAAGGAGGGAAGAGAAAGTAAGAAAGGAAAGCGGAAGATGAGACAAAGGAAGGCTATAGGAGAACGGGATGTAACAGGAGGAATATCAAGAAGGAAAAACTAATGGAGAGGGCGGAAAAAGAGGGTGGGAATGGGAAGATTTGACAAGAAGAAAGACAAAGAGAAAGAAGTAGGTGAGGAAGAAAGAGGAGAATACTTGGTGAAGTAAGCGAGAAAAAGAGAGTAGTAGGGAATACGGTAGAGAAATGGGTAGAGAATGGGGGGCGAAAAGGAAGAAAAAGATAGAATGGAAAATAATAAGGAAAAAAAAATAAAGGCTAGGTATAAGGGACAATGCACAACTAAAACATGCAATGTTAAACGTATGTGTGAGTGGAAGGATTGGGGAAAGCGAAAAGGAATATATGAGGAAGATAATGAAAAAGAAGATAATTCACCTCCATTCAGTATTAATCTCATTCCTGAATTATAAGGGACACGAGGCACTTCTTTGCTCATTGATGCTGGCTGTGTTTACATACGAGGATAGTATTTTGCGGTAAGTAACTAACGCTGAAATAGTTTATGATGATGTTATCTTCTTTAGACAGGGGAGGGGGTGATGTGTATTTACCTGACCATGTTTAATTAGCTGAAGCCATAGTGGATCAGTGGTAACGCTGTTGCCTCCCGATATGGGAGGGCAGTGAATCTGGGAATTGATACCTTAGCCGAGGGGAACATTTATATCGTTAAATCCGATGACAGTCATCTATAATATTATGACTGTTACCGAACTTTTCAGTCTTGGAACGATTTTCCCTTCGAGAAGTCACTCTTAATTTAGATAAAATGTAATAGCGTTAGCGAGTGAACCATGAAAACAGTGTCTTTGGATGGAAGGAGTACACAACTGAAATCAGATGATATTTTTTTAGTTCTTTCATCTTGCCACCATGCGATACTGTCCAGGAAAAAAAAAAAAAAAAGCTTCCTGGCTTTGACGGGTCCATGAAAGTTGTATTTAACCCTTTCAGTTCAAAATTATGCATTGAACTGAATAAAATAGTAATGAGGTAGCAAGAGTACAAATAAAGTTTATGTATCCGGTCTGAAAGGGTTGAAGAAACAAAGAAGTATGGAGATACATACAGCCAGCAGAGAAAAAGAAAAAGTTAGTGGCTGGTAAAAATATTTGATTGCGCTTAAAATGACGTAACTCAAAGAGATTAGAGAGAAGAGTAAAGTAAAAGTGCCCGAGACACAGAGACGAAAGTAAGTTAAAGGTGAATTTTATAGAAATGGAAAATGTGCGGGGTATTCAAATATTTCCAAAATTTGAGCATGATTGTGAAAAAGGATGGTAGTATGAAGAATGAACTAAAGGAAAAAGTTACACAAATAAGGAAAGTGTTGGATGGCGCGGTAGCATTAAGAGCAGTGACAAGAAATATGAATGTATGCGCAGGCATGCATTCATATTTCTTCTTATAAAGAAAAATTATTTAAAAAAAAGTAAATTCTTTCCGCCCCTGTGTGGAGTACAACTCTCATGTGTGGGGAGGCTCCCCACATACAGCTCTTCTCAATAGGGTGGAGTCAAAGGCTTTTCGTCTCATTAACTCTCCTCCTCTTACTGACTCCCTTCAACCTCTGTCTCTTCGCCGCACTGTTGCATCTTTATCTCTTTTCTATCGCTACTTTAATGGTCACTGCTCCTCTGAACTGTCTGCTTGCATTCCTCCACCTCTACGACGGGCGCGTAGCACCCGTCTGGCAGCAAACTCTCATCCCTTTTCTGTCCAACTCTCTAATGCAAGAGTTAACCGTTACTCCCAGTCTTTCATTCATGCAACAGGTCAGCTCTGGAACTGTCTCCCTCTGTCTGTATTTCCTCCTGCCTATGATCTCCAGTCTTTCAAAAGCAGTGTGTCCAGGCATCTCAAAATGATCGGATCTTGAATTTGGCTCTCTATTGTATTTTGTTTTTCTCTTGGAGGGAACTGTTACTGCGGGCTCATGGCCTTTGGTTCCTTCTTCCTCGCATTAAAAAAAAAAAAAAAAAAAAAAAAATCATAAGTGAAAACTTCTGGAATAAATTACCCCCAAAACGCACATGGCATGATGTGGAGGGACAGACTGACAAATAAAGATGGAAACTAACAAAGTAAAGAAATGTTACGGAATGTAGGTGGGGAAAACAAGGAAGGACTGAGATGGTTCAACCACATGGAGTAAATGGAGAGTGAGAATCGGATTAGAAAACTTTATGTGATTGGAGTGGCTGAAAAGAGAGAAAAACCGAGAAAAAGGCGGAAACATACTGAGTAAGAAAATACGAGGAAAGACAGTGTGTCGTGGTGAAACGAATCCTTTCTAAGCGGGGTTAATCATTTGTTGAGACCACCCCTAACGGGATGCGGCGTAACGCACCAGATAGATTTTTTTTTTTTTTATGCAGGACCATCCACTCACTCGATGTAGTGCTCCTGTCGGGTGTCTGCCCTTTCCTCTACTCCATCCTTCTTTCCTTCCATCCTCTTCTGTCTTTCTATCCTTCATTCGTTCCATGTCCTTCTGCCTACGGGTAACTTTACACGCCCTCTTCTGTCTTTCTTTCCTTCTTTCTTTCCTCTTCCTTCTGCCTGTGGGTGACTCTACACTAAGTGACAAGCCAAATGGTTTCCTGTACACCAGGAAACCATTTAGTACGCTGGGTGGTAAACATAAAACCAAATTTTGGCGCCTGGTGGTTTAGTGGGTAATAATTGCGCTCCAATAGGATTGAGCTGGTGAAGGTTTATATCCATGGGGTAGTTGGGATTGATTGCTCATGTAATGCCACTCAGGGATGAGTTAGGCTGGTCACTCTCATCTTAAATGTCAGGACCAACTTGCCTAGCCCCGGGCTTCTACGCTCCTCATGGGGCAATGTAGGATTGGATGATGGATGGATGGATGGAATGGATGGAAGAAGGAACCAAAGGCCAGGAACCCGCAAACCGTTCCGTCAAAAAAACAAAAAAACAAGAGAGCCTAATTCAAGATCTGTTCATTTCGAGATGCCTGGACACATTGCATTTGAAAGACTGCAGATCATAAGAAGTAGGAAATACAGAGGGAGACAGTTCCAGAGTTGACCTGTTGCATAAATGAAGGACTGGGAGTAACGGTTAACTCTTGCATTAGAGAGTTGGACAGAAAAAGGATGTGGATTTGTTGCTAAACGGGTGTTAAGCGCCCGTCGTAGAGGTGGAAGGATGCAAGCAGACAGTTCAGAGGAGCAGTAATCACTGAAGTAATGATTGAAAAGAGGTGAAGATGCAAAAGTGCGGCGAAGAGACAGAGGTTGTAGGGAGCCAGTAAGAAGAGAGTTAATCAGACAAAAATCCTTTGACTCCACCTGTTTGAGAAGAGTTGTATGAGAGGAGCCTCCCCACACAGGAGAGTTTTACTCTACACAAGGGAGAATAAAACCCGTGTATACAGTCAACAACTATGCAAGGGTAAAGAAGATGCTGAGTTAGCTTAGCAGACCTAATCTCTTGTAGGCAGATTGTACAAGAGATGTAATAAGATCTTTCCAAGATAAGTCCCGAGATAATGAAACTCCATGTATGTTTAGGCATGATGCAGGACTGAGTTGGATATTATTAAACATTAGTGGGTACTCCTATGGAAGATTTTGTTGTGGAAGATTTATTTGTGGAAGAGAGTTGGCGATGGGACAGAGCCCTGAGGAACACAACTATTGATAGCTCTAGCAGGAGAAGAGTGGCCGTCTACAACAGCAGCTACACAACGATCAGAAAAGAAGCTGTAGATGAAGGCACAGATAGAAGGATAGAAACCGTAAGAGGGCAGTTTGGAAATTAAAGATTTATGTCAGACTCAATCGAAAAATTTGAAATGTCAAGTGCACTGGCAAACCTTTCGCCTGTGTCCCGAAAGGAGGATGACCAGGAGTATGAAAGGTTGCTGAGAAGATCGCCAGTGGAACGTCCCTGACGGAACCCATATTGATTCAGGAAGAAGGTTGTGATAGGAAAGATGCTTTTAAATTGTTCTGTTAAGAATTGCCTAGAAAACTTTTGAGACACAGGATGTTAAAGCAATTGTGCAATAGTTAAAGGGTTGGGAATGATCACCCTTCTTTGAGACTGGCTTAATGAGACCAAACTTCCAGCAAGGAAAGGTACAAGTTGATAGACAAAGGCGACAGAGTTTACCTAGGCAGGGTGTAAGCACAGAAGCATAGTTCTTGAAGACAACAGGAGGGACCCCATCAGGCCCATGTGCCTTGTTAGTATTGAGGCCAGTGATGGCAGAAAATACATCAGTTGAAGAGATTTTAATGTCAGCCATGAGGAAGTCAGAGGGGGGACGTGATGGAGGAACAACATCGTAATCGTCTAAGGTGGAACTGAAGGAGAAAGTCTGAGTGAAGAGATCTGGTTTATCGGTAGAAGAAATAACTAGAGCCATCAGAGTAGAAAAGAGAAGGGAAGGATGATGAAGGAAAGCTGTTAGAAAGGCTTTGGCAAGGTACCAGGAGGAGTGGGAAGAATTCGAGGTGGAGAGCTGAGAGAATTTAGTATGGATGAAATTATTTTTAGCAGGGCGAAGAACAGACAGCACGATTCCGGGTAGAAACGTATAAAAGATGTGATTCAGGGGTGAGTTGGCTCTGGTACCTTTTATAGGCCTTCTCCTTGTTGTGGACAGCATTAGAACATGCGTGATTAAACAAAGGTATTTTTTGCATTAGTCAAAGGATATGAGAAAGGAATGTATGCTTCCATGCCCAAGAGAATAACCTCCATAATGTGCATGGCACACTCAGATGGCTCCTGGTCATTGAAACAATAATCTTTCCAGGGAAAATCAAAGAAGCACTGCCTGGGGGGCCTCCCAGTCAGCAGCTCCAAAGAGCCACAGTCGACGTTTCTTTGGAGGGTCCACAGGCCTTACTGGAGCGGTAGGACATGTTACGGTAATAAGATTGTGATTGGAGGAGCCCAACGGAGAGAAAAGATTAACAGTGTAATCAGAAGGATTAGTTGTAAGGAAGAGGTCAGGCATGGTGCTACTCTCTCCAAGGCGGTCAGGGATATGGGTAGGGTGCTGTACAAGCTGCTCTAGGTCACTGAGGATAGAAAAGATGTAGGCTTGTTCACCAGGTGGATCAGTGAGAGGAGAGGAGAGGCAAAGGTGGTGGTGAACATTGAAATCTCCTAGAATGGAGATTTCCGAGAAAGGAGAAACGGATAGGATGTGTTCCATCGTAGAAGTAAGATAGTCAAAAAAATTTCCACAGTCATTAGAATAAAGTGATAAGTAAACAGCGTAGATATATTTAGTCAGAGAATGACAGGAAAGCCGAAGCCAGAGAGTATTGAATTCAGAAAAGTCAAGTTCAGGAACACGAGAGCAAGATAAGTCGCTTCGTACATATACACAACAGCCACCTTTGGCTTTGAAATGAGTACAGAGAAAGTAGGAGGATACAGAAAAGGGTTTGCTATCAGTTGCCTCAGAGCGCTGAGTCTCAGTTAAGAAGAGGTGAGGTTTAGAGGAGGAGAGGTGGTGCTCAACAGAGAGAAAGTTGGAGAAACGGCCACGAAAGTTGGAGAAATGAAGAAGTGAGTCAGACAGTAGATCCAGGCAGCTCGTTGAGTCGTCACCGGGATAGGGGCGGATGATGTATAAACCTACAAACGCACCACTGTAACCACAGTCCTCTCCATTATCACCATCAACAACACCGCCTCTTTTTCTACAACCACCACGAACACAACCACAACTATAGCCATGATCATCACAACCATCATCATCAACAATGCCAAGTCATCACTGTAACCACCAAAAACACAATCACAGTCACCACGAACACCATCACAATCACGACAAACAGCCACAACCACCATAGCAAGTCATCGCTGTAACCACCAAAAACACAATCACAGTCACCACCAACACCATCACGATCACCACAAACAGCCACAACCACCATAGCAATCCCAACCACTATTACAACCATAACTACCACCACATCAACAACACTTCCATTACCACACTGACCATTATTCCTTCTTAAACCAGTAACTCGACACAGTAAAAGCAACCTTCTAAGTGCTATACAAGGTACAAGCCTACATCTTTTCTATCCTCAGTGACCTAGAGCAGCTTGTACAGCACCCTACCCGTATCCCTGACCGCCTTGGAGAGAGTAGCACCATGCCTGACCTCTTCCTTACAACTAATCCTTCTGATTACACTGTTAATCTTTTCTCTCCGTTGGGCTCCTCCAATCACAATCTTATTACCGTAACATGTCCTACCGCTCCAGTACGGCCTGTGGACCCTCCAAAGAAACGTCGACTGTGGCTCTTTGGAGCTGCTGACTGGGAGGCCCCCCAGGCAGTGCTTCTTTGATTTTCCCTGGAAAGATTATTGTTTCAATGACCAGGAGCCATCTGAGTGTGCCATGCACATTATGGAGGTTATTCTCTTGGGCATGGAAGCATACATTCCTTTCTCATATCCTTTGACTAATGCAAAAAATACCTTTTTTAATCACGCATGTTCTAATGCTGTCCACAACAAGGAGAAGGCCTATAAAAGGTACCAGAGCCAACTCACCCCTGAATCACATCTTTTATACGTTTCTGCCCGGAATCGTGCTGTCTGTTCTTCGCACCAGTCGAGCAGGGCAGTACTCCCGAGGTGGATGGAAAGCTGATGACAGGGAGTGCTGGAGCTCCCGTTTCATCAGCCCTCAGGACTAGTTCCTGACCATCCCCCTTTGCTGAACTTTTTCAGTGTCTCAGTTACACAGAGAGTAGGCCAGCATGCTCTCCAGTACAAATTTCTCTAACTATCTTCACCAAACTACATGCACAGTACACACTACACTTCCTTTTCAAAAATCAACAAAAATGGCGTCTATTAATCAAGCCTCGGAGTCCCCAGGGGGGGGGACCATAAATGCCCCCGCCATCTGCCCCTCTCCCGGTGACGACTCGAGGTGCCTGGAACCACTGTCTGACTCTTCTTCTTCATTTCTGCAACATTCGCGGCCTTTCATCTAACTTTCGCTCTGTTGAGCACCACCTCTCCTCCTCTAAACCTCACCTTCTTTTTCTGACGGAGACTCAGCTGTCTGAGGCAACCGACAGCAAACCCTTTTCTGTATCCTCCTACTTTCTCTATACTCATTTCAAAGCCAAAGGTGGCTGTTGTGTATACATACGCAACGACTTATCTTGCTCTCGTGTTCCTGAACTTGATTCTTCTGAATTCTCCACACTCTGGCTTCGGCTTTCCTGTCATTCTCTGACTAAATATATCTGTGCTGTTTACCTATCCCCTAATTCTACTGACTATCAAAAATTCTTCGACTATCTTACTTCTACGATGGAACACATTCTGTCCATTTCTCCTTTCTCTGAAATCTCCATTCTTGGAGATTCAATGTTCACCACCACCTTTGGCTCTCCTCTCCTTTCACGGATCCACCTGGTGAACAAGCCTACATCTTTTCTATCCTTAATGACCTAGAGCAGCTTGTACAGCACCCTACCCGTATCCCTGACCGCCTTGGAGAGAGCTCCAACATACTTGACCTCTTCCTCACAACTAATCCTTCTGCTAACTCTATTAATCTTTTCTCTCCGTTGGGCTCCTCCGATCACAACCTTATTACCTTAACCTGTCCTATCACTCCGGTACGGCCTGTGGACCCTCCAGGGAAACGTCGTCTGTGGCATTTTGGAGCCGCGAACTGGGAGGCCCTCAGGCAGTACTTCTTTGATTTTCCCTGGAATGATTATTGCTTCCATGGCCTGGAGCCATCTGAGTGTGCCTCGCGCATTACGGAGGTTATTCTCTCGGGCATGGAAGCATACATTCCTTTCTCATATCCTTTGACTAACGCAAGAAAGCCTTGGCTTAATCACGCTTGTTCTAATGCTGTCCGCAACAAGGAGAGGGCCTACAAAAGGTACCGGAGCCAACCCACCCCTGAATCACATCATCTTTACGTTTCTGCCCGGAATCGTGCTAAGTCTGTTCTTCGCTCTACTAAAAAGTCATTTCATCCATACTAAATGCTCTCAACTCTCCAACTCGAATTCTTCCCGCTCCTTCTGGCACCTTGCCAAAAATCTTTCTAACAACTTTACCTCATCATCCTTCCCTCCTCTTTTCTACTCTGATGGTTCTGTAGCTATTTCTTCTGCTGATAAAGCAGATCTCTTCGCACAGACTTTCTCCTCCAATTCCACCTTAGACGATTCCGGTGCTGTTCCTCCATCACTTCTCCCCTTTGACTTCCTCATGGCTGACATTAAAATTTCTTCAGTTGATGTATTTTCTGCCATCACTGGCCTCAGTACTAACAAGGCATATGGGCCTGATGGGGTCCCTCCTGTTGTTCTCAAGAACTGTGCTTCTGTGCTTACACCCTCCCTAGGCAAACTCTTTCGCCTTTGTCTGT
>NC_136974.1:23555946-23575946 GCF_032717465.1 Coenobita brevimanus
AATAGTTTTGAAACAGTAGGTCGAACGTCAACGTCATATGAAAAGGTCAAGTTAAACGGTATTTTTATGATTCACACAAAACGTTGAGGAACAGTTAACGGTGAAGCGATGATGAAGGACCTTAGTGTTAAAAAATAATCCGCCAAATGTGAAGATCACAGGACAAGTACAAATTTTCGAAAATTTCTACCTTATAGATTAAAATGGTTGAATTACGCTTTGCACCAAACTTAGTTAATCTACTGAGTACCAGCCAAGGATTAAAGAAACCCAGTGTTTGAGCACAGTACGGCGAAGGTCAAGACAACAAGGAATGATCAACTATCCAGTCCTGACATCATTTGTGGTGAGGGAGTGACATTCTCTTAGTGCTCTTTGTTGTTGATGATGGTAACAGCAACGGCCAGCCCCGTACTACCCCTTTTCAAATACAAGGCCGCGATGCTAGATTACCTTAGTTCAGTGCATTTAAGAGTAGAGGACTAGCCTACCCCCCTGATGACAATGTGTAACTGAAATATCTCAAGTCATCTTTGGGGGATTAAACTTATGCAAGTCCATAACTCCAAATGGAGCCCCGCTAACCTTGGCACCACCAGGCAACTTATTACCATCGAACTTGCATATCTACGACGAAATCCTACATCAGTAAAGCTTAGAAAATGCTGCCCTGAATTTCTGATCATCCTCATTGCATATAACTTTACTATCGAGATGTGTAACCATTTTTACTGCAGGATATCTCCCTTCCACCTCGTACAGGCCTGCGTATTTTCCTTACCTATACCCTTCCTCTATATTCTCCCTGGCATATTTATCTATCCATATATATTTCTTTATCGTTCTTCTCATTTCTTCTCCAGGATTTATTTGTTCCATTATCTCTCTCTCTCTCTCTCTCTCTCTCTCTCTCTCTCTGTATATATATATATATATATATATATATATATATATATATATATATATATATGTTAGGTGTGTTAAGCCGACTCCGTGCCTTCTTTACTCCTGCACAGTTGTTATTCGCCCCTGCTTAGAGTACAACTCTCATGTGTGGGGAGGCTCCCCACATACAGCTCTTCTCAATAGGGTGGAGCCAAAGGCTATTCGTCTCATCAACTCTCCTCTTCTTACTGGCTCCCTTCAACCTCTGTCTCATCGCCGCATTGTTGCCTCCACGGCCTACTCAGACAAGGTCGGACGGCCCACGGACCAGTTTAAGCTCCCACTGCGCAGTGACGTCCCGTGTACCACACGCTCGCTCCTCTCTCTCTCTCTCTCTCTCTCTCTCTCTCTCTCTCTCTCTTAAATGATTTGTCTGTCTTAGTTTGACTCACAACATATTTACCATTTTTGTAGTATTTTTTTTAATTCTGAAAGGGGAATAAATATGTGACTGTTATCTTGCTACAGGATTTATTTACACAATTTGTATATATGATAAACAAAGGTAATCATAGCCAAGTTTATTCTGCATACTGTCACGTTATCTTCATAAATTTCCTATTTTCACTCCTGCAGGCCTTTCCTTTTTTCCTATTTATCTTAATAACACTATTTAACTTCCTGATTCTAAAAAAACACAGATATTTTGGCAAAGAAGGCTATGACATCCTTCGGCAAATCAACTCCTACACTTTCAGTTGCAGACACAATTCGCTTGAAGCAATCTTTCCCCTCCTTTAGACTGTCTCCATGTACAGTTTGAAATACTTCCCTCATTGTAGATAACTGAGAGTAAAATAACTCTGAGGGAACATGCAGTCCACCTCTGTTTACTTCGTCAGTCCATGTCTTATTGTTGGTGGTGCACTCACTAGCTTTCAAGTGAGGGTATTTTACACAAAACTTCCTTGCAATATATCCACCAATGTATCTAAGAGATTCTTCTTCTATAAATACATCAATTGATTTACATTCTTGTTTACTAGGGGTTATACATTTTTCAAGGCACAGATATTCATTACTCTCATCATTTACATCATTTCCTAGCTCATACCCAACAAATCTCTGAAACAGTTACTAGTAATGTAAAGTTCGACTGCTAGATCTCTTTCACAGAAAGTTGTACCTTTATTATTTGTTTTCATCAGGCCATCACTTGTAGACAGATAGTCAAAATTATCAGTAGCTGTGTTAGAACTCTCACAAAGTAGCTCAACATCTTTTCCCAGGAGTAACTTCTTTAACCTGAATTTTACATTGAGAGGATTTGGGTGGTCATAGGATCCGTGCATTTGTCGTATGCACCCAAATAAATGTTCCTGGCCACCTTGATTTAATTTCCTAGCAAGAATGTATTCAACATTAAAAAACTCATGAAGCATATTGTACAAGACTATTAGTGAGTGAGAAGATAAGATTACACCTTTCTGAAACATATATAGCCCTTTATATAGTGGATTTTTTACTCTCATTGTTGTAATTACTTCAGTCATTCTATGTAGAACATTTATTTGGTCAGATAAATTTACTCCAAATGCATTTCGTGACTGCCTGTCACCAAACTTGTGAGAATAATTCATTACATCAAACCATTCGTCCACAATGTTGATGAAGTCAGCAGTTTCCTTCCAGTATCTACTCACCAACAGTCCTTTTTTTCCAAGATATGTTATTGAACTAGAGCATGTATTTGACAAAAGTTGGGTTGCATATTTAACTCTGTCGTTGCTGACCTGAAACATTTAAATGCATTTCACTGAGTTTATATGCTAAACTATACTCGGTCTTTGCTGCTGTTAACATTTCCCTGATGCATGAATCAGATATAACACTGCCATCCTTCAGATAAAAGCAAGAATCAATAAAATTATTTCTAATCAATTTAATTAAATGTGGAACATCTGCAAACACATATATATCCCGATCAGCGACAGGGTTCCTAAAATACATTTTCTTAGTTTCCACAGGATCGATGCCCAATTCCTTCCACAGCTTAAGATTACTGGGCCCTAAATCATGAACTAGAGCAACGACAGGGTAACCTGCATGCTCAACCTCTTCTATCAGAGTTATTAAAGTTTTACTCATGTCTGCAACATCAAAATCATAAAAAACTGGCTGCTTCCATTTTCCTACCACTCTGCTAAGCATCACAACCTGTACCTTCTCATGGGGCTTATAAAGGGTATCATTACCTTTGTCATAACACCACTCACTGCTAATGGACATTTCATCTACTGATATTACAGCCAAGCTTTCAAGCTGAGTAAAGCTATCAGATTTAGTCTTCATGATGGACAACACAGAGTTCAGTATGCCAGGTTCACATGCAAAGTTCTTGGCTCGTTCATTAAGGGTAGTTTTACACGGCAAAGGATATCTTTTTTTGTCCTCAGATATTCGTAACACAGGACTCATGCTTCTTGGAGTAAAAGCAGCTGAGACATCTTCATCTGGCCATTGCCTTACACTCCTTTTGTTTATAATAGCATCGAGTTGTGTCTTCCTGACAATGGGACTTAAGAGGTTCTCAAGTTCAGAATATGAATACATTTGACTACATTTTGCTCTTAGAACAAGAACTGTTGCTTTTAATGCTTCATTCTCTTCCTTAAGTTCTCTATTTTCCTTTTCTAACTGAATAATTGTTCTTTGCAGCACTTCACTAATAGTTTCGCCAGCACCGATGACATTTTCAGTTTCACTAGATTCACATGACAATTTTTCATCACAAGATAGCACAGAACCTTTGTCACTGACACTGCACCTACCACTGGTATATTTGCCAGTATTTGATTCACTTCCATCAGTTCCAGACAGCATATCTTGTACAGATCTCTTAATTCCACGTTTCCATGATCTTTGAGACCTCTCACTGGATCCGTCAGTTGCGTCTGTAGTGCCTAAAATTCATACATAAGAACATAAATCACACAACCCGATAACACGGGTTGATAGTGACTTGCAATGCTTTATTAATAATCTATTATGTGTGCATCAGTGCATACACACACAGCATACTTCCCCTTTTTTGCCATATAAACTCCCTCAAAATACACATTCACCTCCCTCACTCCACTAACTAGCTGTCTCTTAGGAGTATCAATTCCAAGGAGCCAAGATTTAAGGTCATCTCTATAATCACTGTCCGCAAAATGTACTGAGCATATCAATGCATTATCAGCGCTTATTTCATCAGCACGACAACAGGAATGAATCAACCTTTGTCAAGGTTCTTTTGCCCTTGGAAAGCGGAAGTATCGTACATTTGATCCTACTGTATTTCTTCGTGTATTGTAGCAGACATATACTGAGCAATTGCTTGGCATATCTGCAACGCTGATGAGAGTTTAGTGGAAATATGTCAGAATAAACAGAATGTGTACACACAAAAACGACCTGGGTCAGACTGGAGTCAAGGACAGGGAGAACCGGGCTGTGTTGTACAGCCGACGTCATCACTCACTCGCTCTACCTGCGTGCCGTCCGACCTTGTCTGAGTAGGCCGTGGTTGCCTCTTTTTCTTTTTTCTATCGCTACTTCAATGGTCACTGCTCATCTGAACTGTCTGCTTGCATCCCTTCACCTCTACGACGGGCGCGTAGCACCCGTCTAGCAACAAACTCTCATCCTTTTTCTGTCCAACTCTCTAATGCAAGAGTTAACCGTTACTCCCAGTCTTTCATTTATGCAACAGGTCAACTTTGGAACTGTCTCCCTCTGTCTGTATTTCCTACTTCCTATGATCTCCAGTCTTTCAAACGCAGTGTGTCCAGGAGTCTCGAAATGAATGGATCTTGAATTTGGCTCTCCTTTGTATTGTTTTTGTTTTTTCTTGGCAGGAGCGTTCATGCGGGCTCAGCCTTTGGTTCCTTTTTCCTCGCATAAATATATATACATATAGATAGATAGATAGATAGATAGATATCGTTCTACCTACCTATCTATGAGTCGATCTATCTATCTATCTGTCTATCTTAGGGGATAACATAAGTGAAAAAAAGTGAGCGAAGTTAATTGAAGGAAGGAACCCATAAAGCAATTTTATGTGAGCACAAAAGTGTTAGAGAGAGAGAGAGAGAGAGAGAGAGAGAGAGAGAGGAGGAGGAGGAGGAACGGGGAGAGTTTAAAAGCTGAGGCTTCACGGAGTCAGAATAAAGTGTGTTATACACTTATTTCCCTGTAAACTGGCCAATATTCAGGAATTGTTTTCAATTTTAAAGTGTTATGCATTTTATAAACGATGCAGACTAATGTTATTCAAGTATAATACATCTTCTCATAATTTTCTTATGCATATTTCCGGGATGTTATTGCATTTTTCATTTAAACAACCATTGGTATTTGTCGTTGAAGCCAAGACTCCATTTGTGGCAGCTGACTTGTTCTTGATAAAACTGAGATCAGAATTTAGTGATCGAAATAATGGCAGCTTTTTTTATTTTTAAAAACAAGCATTTGCTTTTTGCAACCGGATTATTTCATATGAACCTAATACTTGGGTCATTGCATTGATGCCAAAAGGTTGCATCCCACTGATGAAAAGATTAGAGCATTGAAGGAAGAAGCACCTGAGCCCTCAAATTAGGATGGACTTCTTTCATCCATGAGACTGTTAGGATAACTACGATGGATGCTGCATGGAAATAGGGAGAACCTGAAAGGAAGTTTTTTCCAGATGCTAAAGATATGCTCAGTACTTCTGTTTAGCTAACAATAACCTGGATGAGTAAACTGGGAGTGTGTCGTCTTGTCTCGGCTACCCCCTTTTTTCGGGGGGAGAGCAGCCTAGGTTTATAGATAGACAGATAGATAACCTGGCTCCACCTCTAGTGTTGGAGTGTAATGAATGTCCCATGGGGGGTGGGTGTTGTGTTCTCTCATAGACTCCCAGATGGTGTCGAACTACCAGCACCTCTGCCTCTCAAACCCTAAGCACTGTTGAAATTAATTACTGTCATCTTGTCAGGGAGACTTGGGCTCTGGTCTTAAGGGTAGTGAGAGTCCATACGTGTCCATTTTGTCGAAAGTTCTTTCTGTAAACACAAGAACACATGCGCACAGACAAATATTCATATGTGTGTGTGTGTGTGTGTGTGTGTGTGTGTGTGCGTGTGATTATAAAAAAAGATGAGCCTTCCAATCTATAATAATAATGGCGAGCGTTTGTATGTTTGTTACCTATAAACTCGGCTCCCTTCGGGTCTACCCCCACATATGGTACATATTCTGAATCAGTATGATCCAGGGATTGTTTTGGTATATAATTAATTAGTGTTAATTGTATGTTGAAAAGTTATATTAGGTATATTGTCCGAAGGCCCAGTCAGCCCTCCGCAGGAGCTAGCCGATAAAGTCCGCCCGGAGGGCGGACTTTATCGGCTAGTTTACTATAATTTTTTAACAGAAGTATATTATATTTCTTGCGTAAACAGTTTAACCCCGGCAGATCATTCCGTCTAACTCAATAAGCCTCCTGCTATCAGTATCTCCTGTGTCCACCTCTCTTCCATCGTTAACCAGTTCCCTTTCTTCAGTCTTTCCTCGTTTCCTCTCTCCTTCGCCTCCCTTTGTATCTCCTTCACACCACAGGTCCTCTCTCCTCCATTGCTTTTCCTTTCCCTCTCTCTTCTCTAATTTATGTCCACCTGATTAACGTTTCCCATTCTTTTGGTCACTTTATTCTTTCTTTCCTTCTTTCCTTCGTCGTCCCCTCCCATCTGTCTTTAATCCTTTTTGATGCATCCATCTCCTCATTTCTCTCCATTTTCTCTTTTCCCCCACCCTCTTTCCTCCCTCCATCCTTCTTTCTTATTTGTCTTTCATTTTTCCATCCATCCGCTGTTCTCTCTTTCCGTCCCATGTCTTTCATCCTCCCGTCGCTTCACCCGATTAGTTCTCTTCCATCGTTTCCATCCTTACTTGATCTCTCTTATCTCCATCATTTTACTTGCCTTCGACACTCCTTCTGCTGTCTATTTTCACGATAACCCTATTGCGACCGACACCCTTTTTTAGCTGTTCTCTCCCCTCAGGCCTGCCATTTTCCCTCTCCCTCACTTTACAAACCCTATATTACTCCATTCTTCTAGCAGCCCCCCTCCCTCTCTCTCTCTCTCTCTCTCTCTCTCTCTCTCTCTCTCTCTCTCTCTCTCTCTCCTAGTATATATTGTAATATTGCGGGACGTTAGGGACACTTTCATTTTTTTTTGTGTGTGTCTGTCATCCTCTCTACCCATTTCTCCCATCTTTCGTGTCACTTTTTATTACTCTTCTTTCCTTTTCAAGTGGCTTTACATTGAGTGACAACACTAATGGTTTCCTATAAGCCAGGAAACCATTTACAACGCTGGATGGTAACCATACAACCAACCCACACATGTTCCCTACGGAATGTTAACAAGTGGGTTGGCGGAGGGTTAGTGTCCCTCCCCGTAAAACCACTCACTCAGACAGCCACCCCTTAAAGGATTATGGCCTCTGATTATTGATAGAGAGATACACTGAACCCCTCCCCCCTTAATTTAATTATTTTTTTTAGAAAGGTCTCCATTATTTTCGTTACACACGTTGACCATTTCTCTATTTTTTCCCCGTTCATGTGGAGAACTATTTTAATGGTGGGGTGAGATATTGCCTTTTAATGCTAAAATGCTTCCTAAGTTAATTCATCATTGGATAGCATGAATAAACTAAAATAATACGTCACGGAAGGGAATGGTGATTTTTTTTTTTTTACCTGGCGGTGATCAGGATAAAATTTATTTTGCATTACATAGTCGTATAAAAGTCACAAAGCAAACCATCGTATCGTTGGTTAGTGGGAAGTGTCATAATCCCTTTACCACAGTTAATTTCCCCTAAGCTATACTCGTCAGACGGTGATCACAGTCTAGTACCGGTACTAGGGAAGGTTATCACACGGAATGAGGTAATGAGGGAATTTTAATCCTACTGCAAGGCAAGATCTCAGGTAATGTGAACAAACCTGTTCTTGTTAACCAAAACACATTATCACAGTGAAAGAATAAGTGGGTATTTTAAGCCCTGCACTGTGAGAGGTTTTCTTTTGGTTGAAGAAAATCGTCTGACAGAAGCGACAACACATAATCACAATGACGGCATTAGTGGACATTGTTTAGCGCTTTAACGAGAAGTTCCTCGGATGTAGGACACAGTCATCCTGAAGAACTTAAAATATGAATGGCAACAAACTTTAGTAACACCTTCATTCCTCTAACGCCTTTATTTGTTTATGTTAATATCAAACAGATATATTCAGCTCAGTAGACACCGCTGGTAGTAAACGAAATAAAAACAGTTTCATTTAGTCCGCTTCGCGGAACAAGTTGTCCCTCAAGTTGAAATTAAACTTGCAAGTAAAAAGAAGAAGAGGAAGAAACAAGACGTTATCTAAACATCCAGATAGTAAAGCCTCTCCTGTGTCGAATATAATCGTCTGACGACAGCATGACAAATTAAAAAGTTTGCATGGTATCGAGGGGCTTAGTACTCTTTCGTGTCTCGACTCCCATCCTAACATATGCGTTGGCCGACCTGCTGACTCGCGTTGTGCCATAAAATCATCAAAGAAGAGGCTAAAGACAAACGCTGTGAGCAAAGGAATCGGTAGGGTGGCCTGGAAAAAGGTGAGCGGTGGGTCTGGGAAAGGAAAGTTTATCTTGTGAAAATGAGTGATGTTGGACTGGTGATTTGAATGCAGTCAAGATTTATTTCATTGTCTTCCTAGCATGAAAGTGTCTAGGAAAAGGGGGTCAGGAAATGAAGGTGAGTGACAGAAATGAATGGAGTAAGCTGGGTAGCAGAAGTGTGGAACCAGGTGCGTGTGCGATACCTGTAGAGAATTAATGAGTGTTGTAGGATTAATGGTTTGAATACACCGAAATTGTTATTAGATTTCCTCAGCTTGAAAAAGAAAAAGATAAGCTCGCGTTGCTCTGAGTTGGCTGCCGTCACGTAACACAGGAAATAACTGTTACCCAAAATTATTTTGGTCTACCACCTTTTTAGAGCAAGCATTATTATTTTCGCACACTTAAAAAGTCTCTCATGTCAACACTGCAAACAAGTAAATATAGATAGATAAATATATATAGATAGATTTTATTTATAAGTAATTTCGAAATATTTCAAAAATTCATTTGAGTTAATGTTAATGGGAGGTTGAGACTTGTTATGAACCCTTCAGTACTTTAGCACCTGATTTATTATATTCTTGCTGCCGCCAGTCGTTCTTACTTGGCTTAGGAAGATATCCCTCGTAGTGCAGGGCGTTCAAGAGTGTCATTAACATCGGTGAATCATACGGGAGTTCAAATGGGGTAAGGGGAACAGCATGTTATGAAAGAATTTTTGTTAACTTAGTTTTCAATATCTGGCCATGCTATCCACGCACGCACACCGACAGCTCAATAAAATATGCCTCCCATGTCCTTCCATGTAACCCTAATGCCATTAAACTAGACCTGTGTGATTCACATTTGGTTAATAGGCTACAGACGATGCCGACTAATGTCAGTAGTGATACGAGTATGTGTGCTGCTGTGTGTGTGTATGAGAGAGAGAGAGAGAGAGAGAGAGAGAGAGAGAGAGAAATTTATGCATGTCACTTTAAACGTTGGCGAGGAAAAATGGTTCGGAGATCCAGTAGTCCATTTACGACACACCATCAGGGAGCTGGTTGGCTGCAATATCACCCGCCACCTGACACATGGGCAATAATACTAACGACTCTAGTGTCACGCTCTCAGGATAACACATCTAGATCTGGTGATATGGCATTTACCGGGTTCACTTTTAAGGCAAGGTAGGGAGGCCATATGGAGGAGCAGTGAGTACAGTAATCTCAAATTCATATCCACAAATGGTTCCCGGCAACAGAATTATCAAAACAGGGACATCAAAGACCCAAATTCACGGCTCAGTTCACTCCATTGCTATCCCATACTGTGTGTGTGGGGGGGGGGGGTGGAGGGAGAGCCTGGGACAAGGAAGCCCTAACTTACAAGGAAAGGAAAGCAAACTAAATTTACGAGTACACAATCTTCAATACTCATACATATATCCATCTACTTTAATGTCTTCATGTACCTATTTATTTATCTATCTAGGTATCGAGTTATGCTAGAAGGTAGGAGCTAAGGTGATGATAAGCAATACTTAGACAATAGCAACAACGAGAGAGAGAGAGAGAGAGAGAGAGAGAGAGAGAGAGAGAGAGAGAGAGAGAGAGAGATTTAAGTCTCAGACGCCAAATGTAGGTCAGGAAACACGCTGCAGGTATTCAGTACCTCATCAATGACAAACGAAAGATTGTTCCTTCTGCTGCTCTCACACATCACCCGACACAGCCACTAACAATTACGGCTCAAGTACCATACGGTCAGGGTAACACATCTATATCTGGTGTAAAGGAATTTCTCGGGTTGATGAAGACGCGACGGTGTGACCATATGAAGGTGCAGTGACCATAATGTTACCGAATTCATTTCCACAAACTGTTCCCGGCAACAGCTGTGATCGAACCATGTACCTCTCAGTCTCCAGATCACGGCTTTGTACACTTCATTACCGTCGCTCAGTGTGTGTGTGTGTGTGTGTGTGTGTGTGTGTGTGTGTGACGTCCTAACTGATTTCCAAAATAAGCAAACTACATATACACATCAAATTAAGTGTCTGTCTGTCTATCTACCAGTCTAAGTTACAGTCAGTATATCTGTCGATACCTGTCTGTTCACCTGTCTACCTGTCAGTCGATGTGTTTCTTTATCTGTCTGTCTCTTTTTCTCTCTTTCTGTCTTACTACCTGTCAGTCGATCTCTATTTCTCTCTCTCTCTCTCTCTCTCTCTCTCTCTCTCTGAAAAAGAACGGTTCTGTAATATTG
This sequence comes from Coenobita brevimanus, assembly GCF_032717465.1. Taxonomy (NCBI): domain Eukaryota; kingdom Metazoa; phylum Arthropoda; class Malacostraca; order Decapoda; family Coenobitidae; genus Coenobita; species Coenobita brevimanus. Next base: position 23,566,797 of record NC_136974.1, read on the forward strand.
TTTCACACAATGAATGTTTTCGTAAACACGAACTGAGAGATAGATAGATAGGTGGAGACAGCCAGAGTAAGACAAACACAAAACTATATATATGGAGAGATAGGTACGTACTCTAGATTCTTGCAGACATAGATAGACAGATAGATAGACTGATGGATGTATAGAGAGCTAGTTCGTTAGACTGATAAAGGCAGATTGACAGTTATATAGGTAAGCAAAGATATAGGAAGATAGACAGATTGATAGATACATGGATAGATAGATAGATAGATAGATTGGTTGGTAGGTGAAGAAATACATAGTATAGGCAGACAGATCGATTGATAGATAAATAGGTAAACAGCTAAAGATAGAGAAGTTGATATATAGATATAAATAGATAAAAAGAAAGACTTTATATCTTAGATAGATATAGATAGATAAATAGAAAGACTATATATCTTAGGTAGATGTAGGTAGATAAAGAGAAAGACTATAGATCTAATAAAATCTCCCTTTTGACCGAACTAAGGATAAAATTCTCTCTCCTTTATCTTTGTTATGGCCAAAATAAAAACTAAGTTGAGAACCTAATGGAAAGTCACGCATCAAAAGACAGAAAGGAAGCTATGAACCAAATGCGAAGAAATTAGGCTACAAAAAGACAGAAGACAGAGAGGCCGTCACAGAAAATGAGGGTGATGTTGGGCGAAAGTACAGAGATAAGGAAATGCACAAAAAATGCAAAAGTCAGTAGGAAAATGACTGATAAATGAGAGCAAGAGAAATGGAACAGTCCTGCAGAGAGAGATAAAAAAGGGAACCCCACACACAAATGAAAATGAATGACCCAGAGAGAGATAAAGACAGAAAACAGAAAGACATACGCAGAAACAGAATGAAATCCAGGTAGGAATGAGAGATGGAAACGTAGGACACAGGCAGGCAACAGAAATAAATGGTACAGAATAAAAACAAGTGAACAAGGAAACAAGAAAGTAGAAAAAAAAAAAAAGAATCTACAAAACGGAAACCAAACAAAAATGCTGACAGTAGAAGGTCAAGAGAAAGTGGGACTCACAAGACCCATGTCCAGAACAACAAAACATATATAACACTTCACCCATGGAAGTAAAAGATAACAGAGAAGCATTCGAAGAGACGTAGACAAAAATATATATACAGGAGAGAAAAAAAATGAAATTGGAAACAGACGAAAAGAGCAGATACGCAAGGACAGAAAGAGAGACAAAGGAAAAAAAAAGTGCTAGAAGAGAAACAAACTGGCAGACAGGAAATGCATGCGGAGTCAAAATTAAAAGACTAGACAAGCAGACAGCCAGACAGACGTGGAGGCAGTCAACTTACCGGGTGACCCAGAATGAGGAAAAATACCACAAAATAGCTTTGGATCTTTCACTCTCTCGGCCTTTTGTCTGTGTCCTTCATCTTCTGCTCTTTCCACTTCCTAATATTCGTCCATTTTGCTTTCCTGTTTCATTTATCATTTGATTTGTAGTTGCCGTACATTCCTCAGTTTTTTACTATTAATTATTCTTTTTCATCGTTCTCTTTAATTTTATATTACTTGATGGTCTAAATTTGTCCCTCTGTTTACTTCTCTGTTTGTCTGCTCAACTATTTGAAAAAAACTGAACGGAGAATCACGATGTAAATTTGCGGGGCTGTTCCAGTTTACCTACGAATGAAATGATTATGCAGGTCCCTTTTTATTCTTATGGAGATATTTTTTGACTGTGAATGGTTAAACAGTATCCCTTATGAATCCTCTTCCTACTAGAGGTTTTCCTAAGCTGATTAAAATCAACTAGTAGGAGCAAGATTAATCTAAAATTGAGGAGTGCCATGAAAGAAAGTCATCATCGCATGGAAGAGGTTAAATTCTAATCAAAGTAAGAAAGAACTAAGACACAATCAAACTTTCACTAAATAAACTGTACAATACCAGCCGTAAGTATTGATTCATTCCATCACGAATAATAGCTAAACTGTGAGCAAATATCTTCGAGTCCCAATGATACAGCCTTTGAAGCCCCAAACGTTTGAGAGTATTATGCTTCAGTTTCACAACTGTTAAAGAAAGTGGGGTGGTATTATTGCTGACAACTGTAGAAAGCCTTCCAAGTCAACTGGAGAAATAAGAAACGACTTTCACAGACTTGTTTACCTTTGTGAATGTTAGTTTATTTCGTATTGTATCCGTGCTGTTCCCAGGCAATCCAGGTGGGAGGAAACTTCACGTGGTGGTCAGGTTAATAAAGACTGTATCCTTTCTCCCACCCTACAAATATGAAAGCTTTCTCCAGAGTTGAAAACAATCCTCAGATATCAGCAGCACTGAAAGAAATGTGACGTCCATGGGCAAGCGTGGATAAATTGTCGACTTAAGGCATCCTGGCCGAGTGTGGAGGAGGACTGTGCTTTATCTAGCGCCTTTATGGATTTATTTAAAATCTCTCTGTCTCTGTCTCTCTCTCTCTCTCTCTCTCTCTCTCTCTCTCTCTCTCTCTCTCTCTCTCTCCCTTTTCATTTTCTTTTTCATTCTTTCATTCATTTACACAGGACACTCTTTGATCTTGCCTTTCCATATTTTTCTGCTTTCTTTTTTCAGCCTAAGTCCTTCTCCTCAGTTTTCCCCCCCTCATTCAGTCATCCATTCAGTGATCCATTAATTCATTCTAGCATATAAATACAAGTTCATTTCTATTGATATCCTCCTTATCTAATATTATACCTTTTTTTTTTATTTCTACATTTTCTTTCCATCTCTATTCCTTTCATTAATAAAGAAATCCATCCCCTTTTTTCACTGCGGCCCCTCTTCCTTCTTCCTTCCTCCTCCTCCTTCTCCTCCTCCTCCTCCTTCTCCTCCTCGACACTAATTATGATTAATTTCTATTTTCTTTCTTCCTCTTCCTTCTTTTATTTCTACCTTCATCATTTCGTCATTTACAAATTCAGACTTCCTTCCTAATTTTCCCATTCATTTTTTTCTCCTCCTCTTCCTCTTCCTCCTCCTCCTACTCTTCCTCCTCCTCCTCCTCCTCCTTGTAACGAGTCAAGAGGAGAGGCACGCAGAGATGATAAACGGGGGAGGTTGGAATAGGATATGTAATGTGTGTGTGTGTGTGTGTGTGTGTGTGTGTGTGTTTCCAACCGTATTTCAAATGAGTATGGCTAAATATTTGCTTTATTCGTATGTGCATGATTAGGTTTGTGTTTGTCATCGTTTATGCATAATGAATGTGTTTGTCACTGCACCCACCACAGCATAGCCTGAAGGGTATTATGCACTATCACAGACAAAACTTACCCGATGTTGTCCTGACAGCACTGCGTCCTTTATTACATTTTTCTCAGTTCATTCCTGACATTAGAGAATGTCCTTTCTTCTCACATTTTTATTGCATGTTTCCTGCTGGTATATGAAAATATTTTCTGCATTAACCGTTCCGTTATTTATTTGTATGTCTGCCTGTTTATCTGTACTTGAGCAAAATCCATCCGTAACTCCCCACTCGCATTAAGTTTTATTCGGTGTCGACTTTCATTAAAACTCGCACAGTCCAACTTTTAGTGGAAATTGCACGACTACCCTCCATCTCCCCCCCACCTTCATTCTCAGCCTTCCTCATTCTTACCTTCCTTCGTCTTCTTCCTCCTCCCCCTAAACCTCCCCCTTTCGCACCCTCATCCTTCCTCCCTCTTCTGCTTCCTCCTTCCTCTTACCCTCCCCCTTCCCCCCCCCACCTTCATCTTTCGCCACAGTCCTAGCACTCACCCATCCCATCTCTCCCATCACCCAACATATTCACCCCCCTTATCCTTTACCATATCGCTTCCCCTTTCTCTTTTTTATCATCTTCCCATCCCATCCCCTTTTCTCACTCTCATCTGCCCATCGCCACCATTCTACGAATTCCTATTGCTCCTCACCACTAAGACGTTATTTACATTTAACTCCGATTAACGTGAGACGACTTCAGGTAAGCTTAGGGGAATCTCTCGCGGTGAAGAAGTTAAAATAAATGATTAAATCATTATCAGGTTTAACATATCAAGTCGAATTTCCACGTAGGCAGGATACACAAATCAAAAGAGAGTACAAATAATACCTCAGTCCGAAATCTTTGTTCCTCCTCCCAATTAAAAACTATTCACATTTTTTCCCTTTAGATGAGCTTAACATACACGTGTGGGATTTCGCCAAACTAAATGCAGAAACCTAAGAAATTTCTGTGCCTACCCGCAAACACTTATCCATACTACATACCAAAAACCTGTAAAAACAATGTTATCAAACCAGCTGAAAATATTTATTGTTATTTTAATTAACCTCAGACTATTTTATTCACTAGAGTGAAAATATTCGCAACTGAGAGTTAAGGAACAGTCTGTATAACCTCTTCGATACGGTGACGTCTGTTTTACTCTTGTTAATATCAGTTTGATTTAGCTTAGGATACACATCCAGAACTGGAGGAATTAAATATAAATTTCTATATACTCCGTATTATTACGGGGCCCCTCTTAAGGCGAGTAAAATTGTCTAGCTTTACCAAGATTAAGCTAAAAAAAAAAAAAAAAAAACAGTCAGAGCACTGAATGATGTAGCCTAATCTTTTCGCTGTGATGGTTCAATCCTTCATTCTTATAAACTTTAGAATATTTTATTCAGCAGAATAAAAGCCCAACACAAACAAGGAACCAAACATGAGGTAGTTTCTACAACTACCCATTCAACCAGAGGACGATATCATTATTTCATTCTCACCAAACTATTTTATCTACCTTCAGGGAGAGCCACAGAAGTGGGGAGATTAGTACTTAAGTAAAACAACTTCATTTCATTCAGTTTCCCTAAGGCTAAGGTAAATAAAATCGTATGAAGGTAGCAAGAAAAAGATGCAAAAGTCGTTAACCGGCTCAAAGGGTTAAACTAAGAATATGTATTAATATCCAAGCAATCCATCTACCTATCTTCCCACATATCTATCTGTATATCTATCTATCTATCTATCTATCTATCTATCTGTCTGTCTGTTTTTTGACTCTTAATTTTGTGAGAAGTTACCTTAATAACAGTATGTCTGTTCTGATCCTACTAACCTTCTGTCCCCTTCACATGATGGCATATTTTCCACTTTCTTCTCTGTTATCTTTAGACAGGGTTGCCAGAATGAAGAGGCTATGCCCACACCTACTGTTTTACTACAAGATGTCTAAACAAAGTCGAATAAATCTGCTTGGAGGTAACAAGAATAAATCAGTAAAAATGGTTAGGGAGTGAAAAGATTAAATATTTGGTGCAACTTCAGCGTCACTTTCCCCCTTTGTCCTTCACCACCCATCCCTCACTCACATCCTCCCTCTCCCCCCTACTCCCCGCCACTATCACCCTGCTACCCTCTCCCCTGTCTCCCTAGTGTGTGTGTTTTTTTTTAATGCAAGAAAGAAGGAACCCAAGGCCAGGAGCCCGCAAACCGTTCCTTCCAAGAAAAAACAAAAACAATACAAAAGAGAGCCAAATTCAAGATCCGTTCATTTCGAGATGCCTGGACACACTGCGTTTGAAAGACTGGAGATCATAGGAAGTAGGAAATACGGGCAGAGGGAGACAGTTCCAGAGTTGACCTGTTGCATAAATGAAGGACTGGGAGTAGCGGTTAACTCTAACATTAGAGAGTTGGACAGAAAAGAGATACGAGCTTGTTGCTAGACATTCTCCCCTTTACCCACTCTCCCTTCGTACCTTCTACCTCCCTTCAGTCTCCCTCCAGTGCACTCCGTACTCCGTCCTCCCCTTATTCCCTTCAGTAAGATGGCTTCTTTCATACTTTATTCCTGCTATGGCCAGACGATTTCATTCAGCCGAGGAGTGACTTATCGGGGTGAAGAAATTAAGAAATCATTCCAGCAATAAGAAACTGAGCCTGTGTGTCGAGAAACGACGTTAATCAGTACCTCATTTTCAGCATTATCATCCTAGTGATCATCGTCATCATCATTATTATTGAATGAGGAGTTTGACTGGGACAGGGAAGGTTTGGAGCCAGCAGATCCAGTTGTTAGAATGACTATATTTGTAGTCGCCACGCTGTCAGTGCAAAATTTAAGTCATGTGTGTGTGTGTGTGTGTGTGTGTGTGTGTGTGTGTGTGTGTGCAGTTTATAAGCCCAGCTACCCAGCTATGTGAAGTGGCACGGTCACTCTAACAAAAATTACGAATATTGGTCTGGTGTTCTCTATTTGAACTTGGCACATAATGAGAAATACAATTATATATATAAAAAAAAATAAAAATTAGCTTTCCATACATCTGACCTAAGTGTGTGTGATAAATGCTGCCTGCACACGATATACGAAGGAGCGGTGACGGTATAACTGACTGCTGATCAGGCCTAAGGTGGGGGGAGGGGAGGGGTGAGAGGCGGGGAAGACTTAAGACAAAGAACGAGAGAGAAGGAGGAAAGGGGGAGAGAAGCAAAGAGAAAGTTATATAAATTTAAAAAGAAAGAGTGAGTGGGAAAAGTAAATTCAGAGAGAGAGAGAGAGACAGCTGGGGGAAGTGAAAAGGTAAGCACTGAAACCCAGAATTGTGCAGCGGACGACACTGGATTACAATGATGGTGAATATTTTCAATTTGAGAATGCAGTTCAATACGGTAATAATTTATTCTAAAAATATGGTCCAAATCTTGGCCGTTGAAAGCGTGTGCGACGACAGTTTAGTCATGTTTACAGGACATGAGAAAATTTGCGTCTAATCAGTAACTGGCAGCTGGAGGTGGAGGGTGGGGGAGTTGGGGGCAGAAAGCAGGGTAGACTTGTTAGCAATTCCCCCCTTCCCTCTGTCCAGGGGCAAGGAAGGGGTAACCCCTGAGCAGAAATTAGTACGCGTGACTGTACATATGGAAATAATTTTTACGCACTGGACTCAGAGCACAGGCTAGCCATTCCGTTCCCTGAGGTCCGGCAGCATTCATTCACACCCACACCATTAGTGTAATGACTACTTGCCCAAAGTTTTAATTACGCCGACAATTTTCTGTAACGAGAGAGAGAGAGAGAGAGAGATACGTGGGTTGATTTGATTTGATTAATTTATTACGCCCGAAGGCGACAAACCTAGTACAGTGTCATGTGGTCATATGTGAGGTGAGTACAGGGGAACTCGTGCCACGCAGGTCACGCTGTCGAGCTATAACAAATTAACACTCACCAATGTGTGGATGACGCATGAGGATAACATCTAGGTTATCATCTTCCAACAAATGTTTACAAGTGTCCAATAATGTGAGTACATGTGGTATTATATCAGAGAGAAGTGGACATTGCAGGCAATAATGGTCAAGGGTGCTGGCACTGGGTGTGTCACACAGCTTACAGGAGGAGAAATGAGGTGCGTTGCCCGCCCCAGCCACCTGCCGCACAGGTCGGTAGCCCAGTCTGAAGCGGGCACAAAACCATGTTATGTCGACGAATCATAAGACCACTGCGACGATATCTATGGGGATGAGAGAGAAAGTGGTCATACAGCAATATTGGATGGACGCACTGTGAGCCCTCTCAGCACTTCTATGGTGGAGAATAGGGAAGCGAGCTGCTCTGCATATTATCTGCTTGTAGCATCCACAGCGGGCAGACCCAGTCCACAGGCAGTCCTTACAAGGAGGTCAGTGGTGTTGTTGGCTGTGAGACCAATAGGAAATGGAATCCAGAGAAAGTGCACCACCAGCGAACGATCATGGGCAGTGGCCAATTGACGGAGTATCTGTGTGACGAGGTGTTGATATGCAGGCCTGGGAGAGGAGAGGGCATGGAGGGCCGGCTGTGAGTCACAGATGATCAAGCCGTTGTTGTTCGTCCATATTAATAAAGTAACTGCATCCAGGAGTCCATGTAGTTCACAATACATAGAGCTCGATGAGGTAGGCAGTCGAGTGCCCAACCAGCCCCCCTGAGGTGGGTCCAGACTTGGGGATAATACAGCACAGTCAGCACTGCCATCCTCTTGCAGGGAGCCATCAGTGCAGATATGGTGGGCCGAAGGGAGGGAAGATGACAGCCTGGCGATGGTTTCCAATGCTAGCTGTTTCTGAAGCTGAGGCAGGTCAGTCTTGAAGGATGGAATGTAAGAAAGAGCAAGCACAGGGGTCTGCTAAGGTGGAATGCCATAGTCTACCTCCTCAGCAAGCACCGGTACGTTGATGTTTAGCCGTCGGACGTTTGAACAAACAGTATTAACTAGTGTGCGGCCATCACTGCAAAGCAGCAGAGGCCTTGGTGCAGTGGGATCAAGGGAAGTCCGAATGATGTGACAGTAGTGGGGAGAAAGGTGAGGAGATTGCAGGCACTTAACATTGAAGTATGTAACCATGGAGTATATTCTCTCAACAAGTGGTGGAAGGCTGAGTTCAAGTTGCATGTTGACAATTCTGATTGAGCCAGGGCAGCCCACGATGAGTCTCATTTCTGGATTTTGGAACTTCTCAAGAGGTTCTGGAAAGTTGACAAAGAGCAGGGGAGAGATAATCAACAACTGATCGAATGAACACTATGTATATGGTTCATGCTACAGGAATACACACCCCAGCAGCATAATTAGCAAGCCACTTGAGAGGTTTTAGACGCTGCTGTAGCCAGGTCAGCAGATCCTGAACAATCGGATGCACACGTTGTCTTGCTGGAATGGAGGGAGAAATCCGTACAGGCACCCCCAGATAAAGGTACTGTGTGCACAGAGGGATAACACAATCCCTAACAGAGAACACAGGCAGTGTTCTTGCTGGACAGGAGGTGAAGATTCTACTCTTTTCTGGAGAGATAATGAGTCCACATTTGGAAGCCGACTCATGAAACATGTGAAGGAAACGTTGCAGATCTGAGGGGGAATTTGAGTGAATGCAGATGTCATCAGCGTAGCAAGTAATCGTGGTTCCAGGGATGTCAGGAAGGAGGGTAAATAGACGATGTATGAGGATATAAGACAAAAAAGGACTAAGGACACTACCTTGTGGAGTACCAATCTCGAAATCCTAAGCAGTGCGGTATGTGCCTTTAAAAAGAACACGAGAGGACCTATTAGACAGGTAACCACATATCCATTGCAGCAGGTTTCCCTTAACTCCAAAATCCACTAGCTGGTCG